>NW_028261386.1:759749-862249 GCF_051295495.1 Thamnophis sirtalis | reverse complement strand
ACAGAGAGAAAGAGAGAGAAGAAAGACACAGAGAGACACAGAGAGAAGAGAGAGACAGAGAGAGATTAAGGAGACAGAGAGAAAGAGAGAGAGAGAGAAGAAAGAGACACAGAGAGACACAGAGAGAAGACAGAGACTGAGAAAGACAGAGAGACAAAGACAAAGAGAAGAGACACAGAGAGAAGAGAGAGAGAGAAAGAAGAGAGAGAGGAGAGACAAAAGAGACAGAGAGAGACAAAGAGACAGAAAGAAACAGAGAGAAGAGAGACAAAAGAGACAGAGAGAAAGAGAGAGAGAAGAAAGACACAGAGAGACACAGAGAGAAGAGAGAGACAGAGAGACAAGAGACAGAGAGAAAGAGAGAAGAAAGAGACACAGACACAGAGAAAAGAGAGAGAGAGAGAGAGACAAAAGAGACAGAGAGAAAGAGAGAGAGAGAGAGACACAGAGAGACACAGAGAGAAGAGAGAATGAGAGAGAGACAAAAGAGACAGAGAGACAAAGAGAGAAGAAACACAGAGACACAGAGACAGAGAGAGACAAAGAGAGAGAAGAGACAGAAAGAAACACAGAGAGAAGAGAGAGAGAAGAAAGAGAGAGAGGAGAGACAAAAGAGACAGAGAGACAGAGAGAGAGAGAAGAGACGCAGAGAGAAGAGAGAGATGAGACAAAATAGTCAGAGAGAAAGAGAGAGAGAAGAGACAGAGAGATACAGAAAGAAGAGAGAGACAGAGAGAGACAAAAGAGACAGAGAGAAAGAGAGAGAGAGAGAAGAAAGTGACACAGAGAGACACAGAGAGAAGAGAGAGAGAGAAGAAAGAGAGAGAAGAGAGACAAAAGAGACAGAGAGACAAAGAGAGAGAAGAAAGAGACACACAGAAGAGGAGAGAGAGAGACAGAGAGAGATGTTAATTGCAACATCTCCTTGGGGCTGAGAAGAATTGCTGCAAAACTGAGTTTCCCGAAGTGGATCACTAGATTCCTAAACAACTGGGGGGGGAAAATGATCTAGCAAAGATAAAAGCCAGCCAAAAGAGCAACCTGCGAACAAAAGCAAATAAAACACCCCCAGGAGCAAAACAAATCAAAGTTTAATTTGTTTCTATTGTTTAAGGGGCTGCTACATTGGCCACGCCCACCCAGTCACATGACTACAAAGCCCCCCCCCCAATCCACGACCACCCCCAACAGTTTGAGGGAACGTGAATTGTTCCCCTGTTTACGTTTGAGGACCCCTGGTCTAAATATTTAGCATTAACTCGCACGCTAATATTCTTCAACAAACAGATTGCAAATATTCAAGTTTTAAAATTCCTTGTTTTGCTGCCTGGCAATGAATTCTTTTTTCTTTTTTTTTAGTGCCGCTGGAACTTTGGACAGCCACCAAGTCAAAGGATCATCTTTTTTAAAAAAATTGTTATTATTATTATCATTTAACAGCCCCGTAATCCCTTGCAGGGTGGAGTCTGGGCAGCTGAATGGAGCTAGCAGAGCATTTAATGGCCAGATGCCCTTCCAGTTGCCAGGGCGGAGTTTTGTTCAGGAGATGCATTCTCATTGTGCCCAGGGAGAAAAATAACTGCCTCTACCTAGGATCGAACTCACAGCCCTCTGATTGTGAGGCGAGAGCTCCACCCCTAGGCCACCGCAACACTCTTCCAAGTCAAGGACGACTGTACATCCAAGCTACGAGGCTCGCTCGCGGCTAAAGCCGAAGAAGCCGCTGTAGGTCACCCGAAGAGCCACTTACTTGAGAATAATGGAAGGCATGGGGATCTCCAGGAAGTCCTCCAGGATGGGAAAGAAAGGAAGGAGGCCAGTGTAGAAGAGGCCGAGGAGGAGGAGGACACGCCGCAAGCAGAAAAGGATGGGGATGTGGCAGTTCTGAAGGGAGAAAAATCCAGGGACATCACAGGAAGGTTACCGTATTTTTCGGAGTATAAGACGCACCCTTTTCTCTCAAAAAAGAGGCTGAAAATCTGGGTGCGTCTTATACACCAAATACAGCATTTTTTAACCTCCTGAAGCCCCGCCCCCTTCACCAAAATGGCCATGCATTGCCCGTAGAAGGCTTTCAGAGGCTCCTGGGGGCTGGGGAGGGCAGAAATGAGCAAAGAATGGACCGTTTTTTGCTCAATTTTGCCCCCCTCCAGCCCCCAGGTGCACTCTATAAGCTTTCTAATATTCTTTTTTTGACAAACGCGGAACCGTTTTTTCTAAGTTGCTTCTCTCCTTGATTAGTTTCCACCCATTGCTTCTTGTCCTGCCCTCAGGTGCTTTGGAGAATAGTTTGACTCCCTCTTCTTTGGGGCAACCCCTGAGATATTTTAAGATTGCTATCCTGTCTCCCCTAGTCCTTCTTTTCATTAAACTAGACCTACCCAGTTCCTGCAACCGTTCTTCATATGTTTTAGCCTCCAGTGCCCTAATCCTCTTTCTTGCTCTTCTCTGCACCCTTTCTAGAGTCTCCACATCTTTTCTACATTGTGGTGACCAAAACTGGATGCCGTATTCCAATTGTGCCCTCATCAAGGCCTTATAAAGTGGCATTAACCCTTCACGTGATCTTGATTCTATCCCTCTGTTGATGCAGCCTAGAACTGTGTTGGCTTTTTTGGCAGCTGCTGCACACGGCTGGCTCCTATTTAAATGCTTGTCCACTAGGACTCCAAGATCCCTCTCACAGTTACTACTGTTGAGGAAGGTACCACCTATACTGTACCTGTGCCATCTTATCCCTAGTACTTTCTCTTCTTTAGACTAGATGTACCCAATTCCAGCAACCTCCAGTGATGGGGCAACCACAACTCCTGAACGCAAATCGTTCCATTGGTTCATTGTCCCCACTGTCAGGAAATTTCTCCTTAGTTCTAGGTTGCTTCTCTCCTTGATTAATTTCCATTCGTTGCATCTTGTCCTACCGTTTTCTAGACACAGAAACCTTTCGGAACGTGAGCTCAACTTATCCTCCAAAACAGAATAACAGAATAGACGGAAGGGACCTTGGAGGTCCTCTAGTCCAACCCCCTGCTCAAGCAGGAGACCCTATACCATTGCAGACAAAAGGTTGTCCAATCTCTTCTTTAAAATTTCCTGTGTTGAAGTACTCACAACTTCTGGAGGCACGTCATTCCACTAATTAATTGTTTTAGCTGTCAGGAAATTTCTCCTCAGTTCTAATTTGCTTCTCTCCTTGATTAGTTTCTACCCATTGCTTCTTGTCCTGCCCTCAGGTGTCTTGGACAATAGTTTGACTCCCTCTTCTTTGGGGCAACCCTTGAGATATTGGAAGACTCCTATCCTGTCTCCCCTAGTCCTTCTTTTCATTAAACTAATTAGGATACGAACCACCCATACAAATTTTCGTACATGCGCTCTTAATATTAGAAGGGTGTAGCAAATATTGAATCTGAAGGATGATTTTGTGCTGACATAAATATGGATAATGACATTAGAACCACATCAGTTTGATTGATGTTGTAATTCTCATTTGTATTAATATTATTTCTGTATCAAAACTAACAACACTTCGATGCCGTACTGTCCTTGCAATAATGATGATGTATATATATATATTTTTAAAAAAACTTTATGCAGAAAAAAACACACCAAATTTTCATATTTGCACACGAAAATTTAATCTGAAGCCTCCACAGGAAGCCTCCATAAAAATGTACATAGATATATACGGTTCCACCACAAAACCGCGTTCGACTAAAGGGCGCTCGACGAAACCGCGTAGCTGACGTCATCACAGCGCGACAACAGCGCGGAGAAAAAAGCACGCTGTAAACGCTAAAGCTAAAATTAACCCCTAAACCTACACCTAACCCCCCTTAACCTAACCCTAAACCTAACCTTAACCCTTAACCTAACCCTAAACCTAACCCTTAACCTAACCCTAAACCTAACCCTTAACCTAATGCTAAACCTAATCCTAACCCTTAACCTAACCCTAAACCTAACCCTAACCCTTAACCTAACCCTAAAGCTAACCCTAAACCTAACCCTTACCTTAACTTGAATCGGCTTGCTTTCAAAGCGCTATTTAAAGCACCCTTCTTTCTCCGCGCTCGCTGTTGTTGCCCTGTTGATGACGTCAGCGACGCGGTTTAATCGGGCGCGCTTTAGTCGAGCGCGGTTTTGTCGTGCCACGGATACATACAAGGGTAGTCTTCGACTTACGACCGTCCGAAGGTCATAAGCAACCGTTCGAAGGTATGACCTATGTTTAACAACATAATGGGAGGGTAAAACCAACAATTCTCTGTTTACCTCTTTGTGACATTTTTCCACAACTTCATGGCTGACGCTGCCCCAAACCGTCAAATGTTCTCGTTTGTAAGAGCTCACCAGCTCGGAAACCTAAGGCCAATAGAGAAACGAAACAGATTTATTTTAAAAATTCTGCTCTTGATACTTTGAGTTGGGTTCCTACGTTACTTTTATTGCGTTAAGAGTTGTTAACCTAATCTTGCGAAGCTTCTTCTCCGGTAACTTTGTACTGCAAACTAGGGCATACAAAACCTTTGCCAGACCAATCCTCGAATACAGCTCGTCTGCCTGGAATCCACACTGTGTATCGGACGTTAATACGACTGAGCGGGTCGAGAGGTATTTCACGAGAAGAGTCCTCCGCTCCTCTGCTCACAATAGAATCCCTTACGCCGCCAGCCTCGAAATGTTGGGCTTGGACAATCTGGATCTACGCCGCCTGCGGTATGATCTAAGCGTAGTACACAAAATTGTCTGCTACAATGTCCTACCTGTCACCGACTGTTTCAGCTTCAACCTCAATAATACACGGGCAAACAATAGATACAAACTCAAGGTAAATCGCTCCAAACTCGATTGCAAAAATACGACTTCAGCAACAGAGTGGTCAACGCCTGGAATGCTCTACCCGATTCCGTTGTTACATCCTCAAACAGCTTCAACCTCAAATTGTCCACCGTGGGCCTCACCCCATTCCGAAGAGGTCCGTAAATGGGGCGTGCATAAGCACACCACCGTGCCTACTGTCCCTGTCCTACTTTCCCCATTTATTTGTATTCATTTCTTTTGTTTATATCCAAGAGCCAAGGTGGCGCAGTGGTTAAATGCAGCACTGCAGGCTACTGCTAGATCAGCAGGTCAGCGGTTCAAATCTCACCGGCTCAGGGTTGACTCAGCCTTCCATCCTTCCGAGGTGGGTAAAATGAGGACCCAGATTGTTGGGGGCAATATGCTGACTCTCTGTAAACCGCTTAGAGAGGCCTGAAAGGCCTATGAAGCGGTATATAAGTCTACTGCTATATTGCTAAATGTTTATATTTATACCTGCTATCTTGTACATGTTTGACAAACTAATCAATACAAATACTTGCTTGTTCTGACCCCACTCGTCCCACACCAACACACTCCGAGCCAAAAATACTTTACGGCATTTAATTAACAGACAGACAGGTCCTTGGCAGCAATCCAGCACAGATAAGCCCTGGCAGCAATCCAGCCTGCCAAACTCACAATCGTGTTCTCCAACATTAGTTCCTGCGTTGATTTCTGCAACAGGGGCATGTGCACAAGCAGTTCTTTTAAGCAGTTCTCTAAGATCACCCCCCACCAACACTGACAGGCGAGCCACTAGAATATCAACTGAGAGCAAACAGCATATTCCTTACTAGCACGGATGATGTTACCTAGTTGGGTAATGAAACGTCTGCAAGAAAACAAGGATGCTCAGAGAGCACCAAGCAATACCTTTCTGCTCTGTATTCCCTGTAGACAATAAAACTCTTTTTATGACTCTGTGTTCTGACCCCCCTCTTCCCACACCAACACACTCCGAGTCAAAGATACTTTCCGGAAATTATTAACAGACAGGTCCTTGGCAGCAATCCAACACAGATAAACCTCGGCAGCAATCCAGCCTGCCAGGCTCACAGTACTCTTCTCCAACATTAGTTCATGCGTTGACTTCTGCAAGAGGGGCGTGTGCACAAGCAGTCTTTTTATAGTCTGGAGAGGAGCCTAATGACCACCAGCTGAGTGCAATCACCTCCTGTAATTGCGTAATTGTTCCTGATGCCGATTAGCTCTTCAATGGCGTGCATCCAGGAACAACTCACTGCTGGTGTCCGGATCACTCTCCCTTGTCTCCTCCCCACTGATCCAAGGCTCAGGCGCCTCCTGGTGGCCAACCAGCCTCTCTGCGCCCTGCTCGGAGTTGGAACCCTGTCTAGCGTCCTTGACGTCTTCAAGAGCTGACTCATAGGGCCCCTCGCTGTCGGAGTCTGGTGGCAGCTCCAACGGCTCCTGCTGGGCCACAACAACTCTATAACCCCTTAATTCAAGATAAGAGTTGGAGCGACTGGATGGAGCTGAGCATTTATTGGCCGGGTGCCCTTCCCGACGCCACACGGAGTTCTCCTGCCTGACCACCACTCAGGAACCTGGCCACTGCTGTCCTCACTTGAAAGCCACCCTTGGCCCAACCAGAAGCAAGGAGGACCTAAAGGGGATGGCGGTGGAAGGGGGAGAGAGAGGACTCGCCTTTTTAATCAGCCGGTCGTTGTTCACCTTGATGTCGACGTTGACGGGCGTGTGGGGAAAGGCCTCAAAGACCTCTTGAAGGAGAGGGATGCGCTTGTCTTCGCCTTCGCACTGGCAGTCTGATGGACACAAACAGAATTTGGTTGCTGCTGAGGACACGGGGGGAGTTACGGGCAGCTGCCGTGGGGTGGTTAGCACCCAGCCTTCCCCGTAGAAACAACCCTGGATTTCTCACCCCCCCAAAAAACACAGATCAAGGTGGAAGGAACCCTTGGACCAGGCTCCAAGAGCTGCTCCAATCTCACTGGGACGGGGCTTCCGGGAGAAGAACCCTGGGACGTTCTCACATTCAGAAGATGCGATGGGCCACACCCTCCCCCTTCCCACACCCCATTTGGGCCTGCATGAAAAATGGGGGGGGGGCACTACACACACTCCTGCACCCCGTTTTAGACCTAGTAAAAAAATGGGCTGTGGGGGGGGGGAGAGATCACACACACACCCCATGCCCTGTTTTGGGCCTAGTAGGCTCCGGGAACCAAAAATGGGATGCCGGGGGAGGGCACCACACACCCCCGCGACCCGTTTTGGGCCTAGTAGGCCTCCCTGCATCCTCCTGGGATGAAGAATGGGTCATGGGAGGGAATCACAGACCCCCACGTCCCATTTTGGGCCTAGTAGGCCTCCCTGCATGAAAAATGGGGGGCACTACACACACCCCTGCACCCCGTTTTGGACCTAGTAAAAAAATGGGCTGTGGGGGGTGGGGGAGAGATCACACACACACCCCATGCCCTGTTTTGGGCCTAGTAGGCCTCCCTGCAGGCTCCGGGAACCAAAAATGGGATGCCGGGGGAGGGCACCACACACCCCCGCGACCCGTTTTGGGCCTAGTAGGCCTCCCTGCATCCTCCTGGGATGAAGAATGGGTCATGGGAGGGAATCACAGACCCCCAAGCCCCATTGTAAGAGCCAAGGTGGCGCAGTGGTTAAATGCAGCACTGCAGGCTACTGCTAGATCAGCAGGTCAGCGGTTCAAATCTCACCGGCTCAGGGTTGACTCAGCCTTCCATCCTTCCGAGGTGGGTAAAATGAGGACCCAGATTGTTGGGGGCAATATGCTGACTCTCTGTAAACCGCTTAGAGAGGGCTGAAGGCCTATGAAGCGGTATATAAGTCTACTGCTATTGCTATTGTGGGCCTAGTAGGCCTCCCTGCATGAAAAATGGGGGGGGGTTTGCTACACACACCCCTGCACCTCGTTTTGGACCTAGTAAAAATGGGATGTGGGAGGGGAGAGAGATCACACACACACTGCACCGTTTTGGGCCTAGTAGGCCTCACTGCATCCTCCTGGGATAAAAAAATGGAGTGTGTGTGTGCTGCAGACACACCCTGGTGCCCCATTTTGGGCCTAGGCGGCCTCCCCTGCAGCCTCCTGGGACCAAAATTGGGCCGTAGGGGGGTGGGGGAGTTCCTCCGCCCCTCGCACATTACCTCTCCGCCCCCGCGCGGACGACCCCCCCTACACATGCGTCTCCCGCAGGTGCACCCTCCCCCCGCGCATACATGGCCGGTGGGAGGCGTGTGATGGACCTGAGCTGGGGCGACGGCTCATGTGCCCTCAGAGAGGGCGCTGCATACCACCTGTGGCATGCGTGCCTTGGGTTCGCCATCATGGCTCTAGGTGAAGAACCGTAAAGAAAACGACAGGAAGTCCTTGACTTAACCATCTTTTTTTTTAGTGACCATGCGAATTGAAGACGGCACTGAGAAAAGCGACTCGCGATTCACGTTAACGACTGCGGCAAGAAAAACGGTAAAACGGGACAGAGCTCACTTAACGACTGTTTCATGTAGGGAACGGAAATTTCGTGCTCAACTGTGGTCAAGGACTACCTGAATTAGGGGGTAAGGCCACCTCTTGTTCTTGGGATTGCATGTTACGTAACAGCGTAGGAGGTTTATTATTTCAAGCCTAACCACAAGAATCTAGTTAACTAATAAGGTAAAGGTTTCCCCTCGCACATATGATGCTAGTTGTTCCCGACTCTAGGGGGCGTTGGTGATCACCTCCGTTTCAAAGCCGAAGAGCCAGCGCTGTCCGAAGATGTCTCCGTGGTCATGTGGCAGGCATGACTCAATGCCGAAGGTGGATGGAACGCTGTTCCCTTCCCACCAAAGGTGGTTCCTATTTTTCTACTTGCATTTTTACGTGCTTTCGAACTGCTAGGTTGGCAGAAGCTGGGACAAGTCATGGGAGCTCCCTCCGTTACACTGTGCTAAGGAGCCGAACCGCCGACCTAACTGAGCATCTTAGTCACTGAGCCACCGCGTCCCTTTAACTCTACCGCAACTACCCTGTTTCCTCAAAAATAAGACCTCCCCGGATAATAAGCCTAATTGGGCTTTTGAGCGCATGCGCTAAAATAAGCCCTCCCCTCAAAATAAGCCCTCCCCGAAAATATTGCAACACAGCAGCAGCCATGAGGTGACCACGCTCACCGTCTCCTGCACCTCAAAAATAGTAAGTTCTCCCCGAAAACAAGGCCAAGCGCTTATTTCGGGGGTCAAAAGAAAATAAAACCCTGTCTTATTTTTGGGGAAACACAGTATTAACTATTGTTAGTTAGCTAATAGTTAATAGGACTAAATTGTTATCAGATGGGGGTTAATAGAATTCAGGGGACGGGGCTGGGACCTGGATTGACAAAAGTTTCTGTCGCTAAAGAAAGCAGTTCTTAAATGAGCTGCACCTCATTTTGGTACTTTTTTGCAACGGTCGTTAAATGGATCACTGCAGTTGTTACATGAGTAGAGGTAGCTCTCAACTACACAATTGAGCCCAATATTTCTGTTGTTAAATGAGACAATTAAGTGTTTTGTTTTGCCCCGTTTTACAACCTTTCTTGCCACAGACGTTAAGCGAATCACTGCCGTTAAGTTGGAAACACGGTTGTTAAGTGAACCTGGCTTCCCTACTGTCAAAAAGGTCGCAAAAAGGGGCCATGACCCCCGGACGCCACCATCGTCATAAATATGAGCCAGTTGACAGTGCAATAGTCATAAACACGAGACAATTGACAAACGTCCTAACGTAAATCACGCGACCGTGGGAATGCTGCGGCCATCATAAGTATGAAAAATGGCCGCAAATCACTTTCTCGGTGCCGTTGTAACTTCGGACGGTCACTAAATGAACTGTTGTAAGTCGAGGACTAGCTTTGTTGGTCCCGTTTTTGTCCAGTTAACACAGTTCCATGCCTTGCATTTCTTTGTGGTTCTGTTTTGTTTTTTTAAACTAATGCAAGTGTTGTGGCCCCTCCAGCAGCCGCATCAGAGGAGGAGGAGGAGTGAGTCTCAGGGTCAGCATCAAGGCAACCTCAGAGCTCCAAGGGGAAGAGGGAATGGAGCTGTCAGAGAGAGAGACAGAAGCGGTGCCTGAGCTGTCCGTCAGCCCTCAGATGGAGAGTCAACAACCCCTATAGACTATATAGACTAACAAAGGAAAGGGAATAAGAAATGATATTGTTAGGAATATAACCTAACGGTTGGGTTGGCAATATATAAATCATGTAACAATAATAAACCTGTTTCTTTAAAGCATACTGTAAAATGTGATTGGTTGCTGTTTCCTCAATCGGCCATAAGAGGGAGCCAGAACAACTGTTAGCTCTCTGTTCGTTAGATGCTGGGCTGATCTGATCTGAGTGTTTTGGAAGCTGGCTGTTAGAAAGTGCCGTGAGCTATTGTTAAGTTTTGCAAGCAAACTTTGAGTACTGAACTGATTATATGATACTGGACTATGTTATTTGTATTATCCCTTAATTGAAAGAAGTTGATGACAGAGTCCCAATGGGAGTGGGCGGCATACAAATTTTATTAAACTTGGAAACTTATCCGTGCATGACTTGGACTGTTTGATGGACTCTGGTACCTCTATTTCCACGAAAGTAAAAGCCTATTTAAATTGCAGTGTCTCTGTATACTGGTTTGTGTGTTCTCCAACACAACTCTAACAACGCTTCTCTGAACATACTCACTCTCCCAATGGGGAGCTTACCTAACAGTTATTAAATATTTGGGTTTGTGGAAATACCATCCCAAGAAAACAAAAATTGAGAGTCGAAAGAGACATCCACAATAATAGAAAAAGAAAGGACGAGAGGAAGAGGAGAGAAGGAAGAAAGAGGGAAGGAGAGCAGGGTGGAAGGGAGAGAAAGAGAAGGAGAGAGGGTAGGAAGGGGAAGAGGAAGGGAGGAGTGGGGGGAGAGGTAAGGGAAGAAGAAAGGGGAAGGAGAGGAGGAAGGAGGAAAGTAGAGAAGGGAGGGAGGAAGAAAAGAAAGGGAAAATAAGGTGGTGTTACAACAGGCACTAGGGATGGTAAACAAAGCAATCCAAATTGTACCTTATAACCTTTTACATGGAATAACAAATGTACAAGAATGACAAATGTAAAGAAGAATAACTATGTAAATATATACCCATAATTGTATGCAAGAGAATAAAAATTTTAAAAAAACTTTTCAAAATAAAAACAGCCCCCAGATCTGAAGGTGGCTGATGAGGAAGAGGAGGAACAGCTGGGTCCAGTGCCTGACGTATGGATGCGCAGGAGGCAGAGGAGAGGAGAGCAGTGGAAATCTATGGGCCGGTCCTCGGGAAGAAAGAGCCACTGCTGCTAGCGAAGCCCCACTCTAGCTCTGGGGTTTAGTCAGGGGGGCGGAGACGAATAGATGTGGCAGACAACTACCGTATTTTTCGGAGTATAAGATGCACCTTTTTTCCTCAAAAAAGAGGCTGAAAATCTGGGTGCATCTTATACACTGAATACAGCATTTTTTGCCTCCCGAAACCCCGCCCTCTTCACAAAAATGGCCTTGCATAACCTCTAGGAAGCTTTGAGTGCTCTGGGGGCTGGGGAGGGCAGAAATGAGAGAAAAACGGGCCGATTTTTGCTCAGTTTTGCTCCCCCCCTCAGGAACACTCTATAAGCCTCCTAAAGGCTATTCATGCCCTTGTTTTTGACAAAAAACGGGCTCGTTTTTGCAAAAAATGGGCTGTTTTGGGGAGGTCTGCAGAGTGCAAAAACTTTTTTTTTAATTTGCCTCTTCAAAATCTTGGCACGTCTTATACTCTGGTGCATCTTATAATCCGAAAAATACGGTATTCATCTCCCTACTGGACAGACTTGCTAGCCTGCTGTGTTTCTGTGTGTGTGTGTGCGTGCGTGCGTGCGTGTAAGAGAGAGAGACATTTTGCCAGGGCTGCTGGCGCTCCTGATAAAGGGAATATTTATTTAACTAAGGAGGGATCTGCCGTGTTTGGGAGCCAGCTCATAACAACAAGGTAGAACTATTTTGGTCTTAGCTGCTTTGTAAATGTGAAGTTACGGACAGAGGCAGACCCTGGAATTTCCCTTGAGGAATGCTGACAGACCAGGCTGCAATGGAGCAATCGGAAGAGAACATTCTGCAAAGATTCAGATCTTCCAATGATTTACCTTTCTGGAAAGTGACCTCCAACTTGCAGAGATACGGAGGGAGTTCCTTTTAAAAGAAGAAAATGTCAGCTTAAATACAGAGAGGTTCAGAGACCGAAAATTGGAATAACCTTAATCCAAGGCTGCTTTGCTTGCATCACCCCCAGCATTCACAAGAAACCTCTCTAGTCTAGTGCATACACAGGCAATCCTTGGCATTTGACCACAAATGGGATAGGAACTTCTGTCGCCAAGCGAGGGGCGTTGTTAAGAGAGTCATACCAATCTTATGACTTTTTTTCCCCTGTGGTTGTTAAGTGAATCATACGATTCTTGTTACATGAGCCTGGCTTAGCCCATCGACGTTTCTTGTTGGAAGCCAGCCCTGGAGGTTGCAAAACGTGGTCATGTGACATCTCCCCCTCCCCGGGACGTTGCAACTGTCACAAATACCATCCAGTTCAGGGATCAGCAACCTGCGGCTCTAGAGCCGCATGCGGCTCTTTCATCCGTCTGCTGTGGCTCCCTTTTCCACAATTGATAAGGGCTTTCGATTAGGACAGGTAGAGGAAAAAGGACGCTGCGCTAGGAGGAGACTCTATGGTGGGAGAACTGGACTTCCGGTCAGCAGAGGAAAAAGGATGCTGCTCTAGGAGGAGACTCTATGGTGGGAGAACTGGACTTCCGGTCAGCAGAGGAAAAAAGGATGCTGCTCTAGGAGGAGACTCTATGGTGGGAGAACTGGACTTCCGGTCAGCAGAGGAAAAAAGGATGCTGCTCTAGGAGGAGACTCTATGGTGGGAGAACTGGACTTCCGGTCAGCAGAGGAAAAAGGATGCTGCTCTAGGAGGAGACTCTATGGTGGGGGGAACCATAGAGTCGGCTCCAGAATTGAATGGGGGGGCTTCTGATTAGGACCTTTGTGGCTCTTTGCGTGTTTAAGGTTGCTGACCCCTGATCCAGTTTTTCAGTGCTGTTGTAAGTTTGAATGGTCACTAAACGAACTGTTGTTAAGGCGAACACCACCTGTACATAGCAGCAGCCAAGCTTCCAAATTTTGAAGACATGACCGCGAGGATGCTGGCTGGGTTTTTTTGCCACATACTTTTTTTTTAACCACAGTTGTTAAGTGAATCACTGCAATTGTTAAGTTAGGAACATGGTCGTTCAGTCAATCTGGCTTCTCTACTGTTTTGGCTTGCCGGAAGGTCACAAAAGGGGATCACGTGACCCCGGGACACTGCGACGGTCATAACTATGAGCCAGTTGCAAAGTGCCCGAATTCTGATCATGTGACAAGGGGGAGGCTAGAATAGTGGTAAGTGTGAAAACTAGCCATTAATCAGTTTTTTCAGTGCTGTTGTAACTTGATCATCAAGAACTAGCTGAAATTCTGTTCAAATTCATTACCTATTAATTGTAATCCTGAATTGATTCATCCTGCTTCGAATAGAATAGAAATTAGAATAGAATAGAATAGGAATTAGAATAGGAAATTAGAATAGGAAATTAGAATAGAATAGAATAGAACAGGAATTAGAATAGGAAATTAGAATAGAATAGGAATTAGAATAAGAAATTAGAATAGAATAGAAAAGGAATTAGAAAAAGAAATTAGAATAGAATAGAATAGAATAGGAATTAGAATAAGAAATTAGAATAGAATAGGAATCAGAATAGGAAATTAGAATAGAATAGGAATTAGAATAAAAAATTAGAATAGAATAGAATGGAATAGGAAAGAATAAGAAATTAGAATAGAATAGGAATTAGAATAAAAAATTAGAATAGAATAGAATAGAATAGGAAAGGTGTTAGAATAAGAAATTAGAATAGAAATGGAAAGAATAAGAAATTAGAATAGAATAGAAATCAGAATAGGAAATTAGAATACAATAGAATAGGAATTAAAATAGGAAATTAGAATAGGAAATTAGAATAGAATAGAATAGAATTAGAATAGGAAATTAGAATAGAATAGGAATTAGAATAAGAAATTAGAATAGAATAGAAAAGGAATTAGAAAAAGAAATTAGAATAGAGTAGAATAGGAATTAGAATAAGAATAGAATAGGAATCAGAATAGGAAATTAGAATAGAATAGGAATTAGAATAAAAAATTAGAATAGAATAGAAAAGGAATTAGAATAAGAAATTAGAATAGAATAGAAATCAGAATAGGAAATTAGAATAGAATAGGAATTAGAATAAAAAATTAGAATAGAATAGAATAAAAAATTAGAATAGAATAGGAATTAGAATAAGAAATTAGAATAGAATACAATAGAAATCAGGATAGAATAGAATAAAATTTAAAAAAATAGAATAGAATAGAATAGGAATTAGAATAAGAAGTCGGAACAGAATAGAAAGAATAGAATAGAACAATAAGAAATCAGGATAGAATAGAATAGAATAGACATTAGACTAGATTAGGAATTAGAATAAGAAACGAGAATAGAATAGAAATGACAATAGAAATGACAATAGAATAGAATAGGAATACAATCATAATTTATTGTCACTTTGAATGTACACTAATCAGCACACATTAAATATGAAATTTCGTTGCATATGGGTCTGAAAGGGCCACCACTTCCAATATACACTACATAATATAACAGAATAAATAAATACAGAATTGTGCATCTGACATTTAAAGCCAGGCTTTGGGGGTCCTGAGAGTTTTGCAAGGCCGGGGCCAACCACCTCTCCACTGGCTGATCATTTTTGGCAGAAAAAGGAGGAAGAGAAAGGTGCTTACATGAACTTACTGAGTATTTGAGGTCTGATATATTGACGTCCACCCCGGTCGACCGTTTCAGATTCTCGTCATGCGAAACCACCACTTGTTCATCCTTGGTCAAATGGCAGTCAAGTTCCAGCATATCGGTCCCCACGTTGACTGCGCTGAAAGAGAGAACAATCTTGAGCTTTTCCTAGTCAAGTTCAGAGAGATCACGCACACGCATACAAGAGGAGTGAAGAGAATAATAGAATCACCGAGTTGGAAGGGACCTTGGAGGTCTTCTAGTCCAACCCCCTGCTCAAGCAGGAAGCCCTGTAATATTTCAGACAAACGGTTGTCTAGTCCAGTGTTTCCCAACCTTGGCCACTTGAAGATGTCCGGACTTCAACTCCCAGAATTCCCCAGCCAGCGAATGCTGGCTGGGGAATTCTGGGAGTTGAAGTCCGGATATCTTCAAGTGGCCAAGGTTGGGAAACACTGGTCTAGTCTCTTCTTTAAAACCTCCAGTGTGGGAGCACCCATAACTTCTGGTGTTAAATTACCAAGGCCTGCCGTTTTGTGAAGGCCGGTGCATGCTTGGAAGAGGATAACCATGTTATCAGGTGATGCTCCAAAGATCTAGGGATCGTAGGTAGGTGATCGGCTGGTCAGCGTTCAGAGCAATTGTAGAGAGTAAAAAGATTCCCTTGATGGAAATATGTCCTTTAATATGGGTGGGCTTTTATTCCCAGAATCCCCCAGTCAGAATGCTTTAAGATGGGTGGACTTCCACTCCCAGAATTCCCCACTCAACCTGCTTTAAGATGGGTGGGCTTTTATTCCCAGAATCCCCCAGTCAACATGCTTTAAAATGGGTGGACTTCCACTCCCAGAATTCCCCAGTCAGCGTGCTTTAAGATGGGTGGGCTTTTATTCCCAGAATTCCCCAGTCAGCCTGCTTTAAGAGGGGTGGGCCTTTATTCCCAGAATTCCCCACTCAGCCTGCTTTAAGAGGGGTGGACTTCCACTCCCAGAATTCCCCACTCGGCCTGCTTTAAGAGGGGTGGACTTCCACTCCCAGAATTCCCCAGTCAGCCTGCTTTAAGATGGGTGGGCTTTTATTCCCAGAATTCCCCAGGCAGCTGAAGTCCACACATCTTACAAATTGCCAACATTGCTAAACATTATTTTAAAAAACAAATAGGTTCTACATGGGAAGTACAGACAGTGCTCAACTTACGACCAGTTGCTTAGCAACCTTTCATAGTTACAACCACCACCACCACCCCAAAAACGGGGGGGACGGACATACCCCCCCCCCAGATTTAAAGATCTAACCACAGTGGCAATGTGATCCAACTTCACATGTAATCATCATTTGCACATCCCACAGTCACCCAACTGCATTTCATCATGGTTTTGCCGAAAACCAATTCTTACTTCTCAGTTACTTTGACAAAACTGCACCTACAGCAAACCACTGGCTCACTTAATGTCTGTGGTGTTTGCTTAATGACTGCTGCAGAAAACGTCACAAAATATGACTGTAATGAGCAAAAGGTCCGTGAAGCTTGCATGTTGAGGCCTACATGGAGTTCAGTTGCTGTAGTTCTTATAACATTTATTTGTTCCACCTCAAGACGTTGGTACGATTTACGCCTTGGAGACGGGCTATTTTGGGTCGGAGCATCGCCCAAGAGGCTGCTAACTGCCCCTCGAGCCATCGACTCTTCTAGGTATGTCCCAAAGGTGCTTTTTCAGGAGGCCACTGGACTTCCTTGGTTTTTCTTCTTTTCTTTTGGAGACGTTTAGCTTCTCATCCAAGAAGCTTCTTCAGCGATGACAGTAAAGTGGGGAAGGGAAGGATTGATACTCCTTGCAGACAGCTGGTCATTTGCATCCTTTTAGAGGTTTGTTAAGACCACTTGGAGTTTTATTTGTGTCTTCTTTAAAGACCTTTCGCTTCTCCTCCAAGAAGCTTCTTCAGTTCTAACTGGATGGTGGGGAAGGGAAGGATTGATCCTCCTTGCAGGCAGCTGGTCATTTGCATCCTTTTTAGAGGGTTGTTGAGGCCACTTGGAGGTTTCTCTGTGTCCTCAGGGTCACCTGAGTGGTGCAAATGGTTCCTGTAGTCTGCAATTTCTTTTCCTTTCTCTGGAAATCCAAGGGATGGAGACCCTTGGAATGGTTGTGGGAGTAGGAACGGATTTCCAGAGGAAAAAATTGCAGACTTCAGGAACTAGGAGCGCCACTCCGGAGACCCCGAGGACACAGAGAAACCTCCAAGTGGTCTCAATTCCAACTTTTCTTTATCTTTTAATTTCAGTGTTAATTTGTCCATCTCTGCACAATCCAAAGTTTTTTTAATCACTAATTAGTCAATGGGGAAGCCAGATGGACTTCACAACCGTCCTGCTACCTTAACAATGGCATCGATTCACTTAAAGTCGGGGGCCAAGGAAGGTCGTAAAATGGGTCAAAATTCTCCTAGCTGAATTTTGTTCAGCAAAAATGCTTTTTTTTTTGGTTAAGCTTAGCAACATAAATGGGGCTCAATTGGGCTTGTACCTCGAGGGTGATTTGTGTATCCCCTTCACCCCCCCTGTGGCCTTTTAAGTGGATCTTCCCCACAAAACGTGGCGACCTTCCTAGAAATGGGTCTTTTTGGGGCCGTTAGAAGGCATGGATTTGAGCCTACGTTTTGCTGCCATGGTGATCCGAAGCTTTCAATAGCCCTATTCAGACCGAAAAGGATTGGCAACTCCAAGAGCATGAAAAATAAGATCGTACTTTCGGCGAGTTAATACCCAGCACAAAAGAAAGATTTAAAGGAAAAATGTGTTTGTGTGTGTGTGTGTGTGAGAAATATCAATCCCTTGTTATAATCTCTGCTCCTTCGCAAAGAAAATTGGAGGTGGGGTTTTTTTCCCCCCCCACCTGATTTACCACTGCAAATACTCTGCTATTCGGATTAACTGTTTGATCAGAAAAGACGTGTTTTAACAGGGATATTGAGCCTGGATCTTAAGGCTGCAACCTGCAGAGGGTACGCTTTGACGATGTTCTCGAACGGACTTGTAGAAATTCGAAACGGAGTTTACCCGCTGAGCGTGTAGGTTGCAAACTAAATTATCGCGCAAAGCAATTACCCACCGTCGTCGTCCCCCCCCCAGGAAATTCCAAGCAAATAAGCCGAATCCTGTTACACAAAGACCCGTTTCACAGATTTTGAGGGAGTGGTTTTTTTTTTTTTTTGCATTTACACTTATACTCCTAGGCTGCGTGAATAGAGGGACAGACTCAAGATTACGTGAAGATTTAAGGGTGCTTTATAAAGCCTTGGTAAGGCCAGACCTGGAATAATGGATCCGGTTTTGGTCCCTCTTATTATAAAAAAAGATATATTTTTTTATTATAATTTTTTTAAAATTTTTATTACATAGACAACACATACACACAACAATAAAAACAAAACAAAACAAAACACAAAAAAAACATCATCACATACAGCATGTCGTTTGGTTACCGGTGTTTTAACATTTATCATTCTTATACATTTATTATTTCATTTAATAGGTTATAATATACAGTTTGGGTTGTTTTGTTTACCATCCCTTCCTCCTGTTGTAACACCACCTTATTTTCCCTTTCTTTTCTCCCTCCCTCCCTTCTCTACTTTCTTCCTTCCTCCTCTCCTTTCCCTTCCTTCTTCCTGTACCTTTCTCCTACTCCTACTCTTCCTCTTCCCCTTCCTACCCTCTCTCCTTCTCTTTCTCTCCCTTCCATCCTCCTCTCCTTACCTTTCTTTTCACCCTCTCTCCCTTCTCTACTTTCTTCCTTCCTCCTCTCCTTCCCCTTCCTTCTTCCCTTACCTCTCCTTTGCTCCTACTCTTCATCTTTCCCTTCCTACCCTCTCTCCTTCCTTTTCTCTCCCTTCCATCCTCCTTTCCATTACCTTTCCTTTCTCCCTCCCTCCCTTTTCTACTTTCCTCCTTCCTCGTCTCCTTCCCCTTTCCTTTTTCTCTCCCTCCCTTCTCTACTTTCCTCCTTCCTCCTCTTCTTCCCCTTCCTTCTTCCCTTATCTTTCTCCTACTCCTGCTCTTCCTCTTTCCCTTCCTACCCTCTCTCCTTCTCTTTCTCTCCCTTCCATCCTCCTCTCCTTTCCCTTTCTTTTTCTCTCCCTCCCTTCTCTACTTTCTTCCTTCCTCCCCTTCTTTCCCTTCCTTCTTCCTGTACCTTTCTCCTACTCCTGCTCTTCCCCTTCCTACCCTCTCCCCTTCTCTTTCTCTCCCTTCCATCCTCCTCTCCTTCCCCTTTCCTTTTTCTCTCCCTCCCTTCTCTACTTTCCTCCTTCCTCCTCTCCTTCCCCTTCCTTCTTCCCGTACCTTTCTCCTACTCCTGCTCTTCCTCTTCCCCTTCCTACCCTCTCTCCTCCTCTTTCTCTCCTTTCCATCCTCCTCTCCATACCTCTTTCTTTTCACCCTCTCTCCCTTCTCTACTTCCTTCCTTCCTCCTCTCCTTCCCCTTCCTTCTTCCCTTACCTCTCCTTTCCTCCTGCTCTTCCTCTTCCCCTTCCTACCCTCTCTCCTTCCTTTTCTCTCCCTTCCATCCTCCTTTCCATTCCCTTTCCTTTCTCCCTCCCTCCCTTCTCTACTTTCCTCCTTCCTCGTCTCCTTCTCCTTCCTTCTTCCCTTATCTTTCTCCTACTCCTGCTCTTCCTCTTCCCCTTCCTACCCTCTCTCCTTCTCTTGCTCTCCCTTCCACCCTCCTCTCCTTACCTCTTTCTTCTTTCCCCCCGTCTTCCTTTCATTCTCTCCTCCTCTCTCCCTTTCTTTTTCTATTGTTGTTGGTGTGTCTATTTTAAATCTCAGTTTATGTTTCCTTGGGATGGTATTTCCACCAACCCAGACATAATTCAGTATCATTTCTTATTCCCTTACCTTTGCTAATCTATCCTAACTATATTTCCCCCCCCCCACACACACTTTGTATCTCTCTGTTGTATATATACTTATATATTTAATACACACAACAATAAAAAAAAACACACACACACACACACACAAAAACAAAAAACAAAAAAACAAAAACATCATCACATAATGGATCCAGTTTTGGTCCCTCTTATTATAAAAAAAGATATTAAAGATTGTAAAAAAGATCTCTATATGATTTTTAAAAAGCGTTTAGAAAGAGCGTAGGGAAGAGCACCAAAGAAGATTAGGAGACCGGAGGATAAAACATGCGAAGAACAGTTGTCGTTCTGGGATGGTTGAAGGATCCATCGGTGAAGGAAATGGTTCTTTGATGAATAGGATAAACAAGCAAATCCATGTGCCAGGCTTTCTGGCTCATAGACTGCAGGAGAGATTCGGTGCAGATATAAGTAGCCCTTAAATGCAGCTAAGTGAGACGTTTGTTAGGGGAATTCTGCCTTGTTTTACGACTTTTCTTGATGCGGTTGTTAAGGGAATCGCTACAGGGGCTCAGTTAGCAACAGGGTTGTTAAGTGAATCTGGCTTCCCCACTGGCTTCGCTTATCAGAAGGTCGCAAAAGGGGATCACGTGACCCAGGGGCCGCTGCAGCCGTCACTAAATGAGTCAGTTGCTAAGCGTCTGAATTTTTTATTTTTATGCTGCATCGGTCAGGAGTGTGGAAATGTCACTTTTTTCAGCGCTATTGTTACTCTAAACCAGTGTTTCTCAACCTTGGCAACTTGAAGATGTCCGGACTTCAACTCCCAGAATTCCCCAGCCAGCGAATGCTGGCTGGGGAATTCTGGGAGTTGAAGTCCGGACATCTTCAAGTTGCCAAGGTTGAGAAACACTGCTCTAAACAGTCACTAGACAAATTTTTAAGTCAAGGACTATCAGTCAGACAACCTGAATAGAATTGGAAGGGACCCTTGGAGGTCTTCTAGTCCAGCCCGCTGCGAAAGCAGCAGACCCTATACCTGTGATGGCGAACCTATGCCACACGTGCCTGAGATGGCACGCAGAGCCCTTTCTGTGGGCACATGTGCTGTCGCCAGCTGCTCTTCTGATTTCTGGCACGCATGTCTTTGCGGGCACCGGTGTGCCCCCAAAAGATTCCGGGCGATGCGCCATCCAATACTCAAGCATAAAGATGAAAGCTGAAATTGAAAAAAAGAGGTGGGACATTTTAAGTGGAGCAAAGGGCCTCCGGGGACAAAGTCTGCCCTGATTGCTTAGCCCTTGGAAGAGCCTACGAACAGCACGCCTGCCTTCTATTTACACAAGTGTTACTCACACTGGGCCAACACCTGTGGCACCCGGCACAAGTGTCACTCACGGGGCCTCCTCCTTAAATAATTGCAGATGAGATTGAAAAAGATAGCCAAGGCCTCTCGAATCAGTGATGGAGAACCTTTTCGGCACCAAGTGCCAGAGAGAGAGGGGGGGAGAGGGAGAGGGAGGGGGAGAGGGAGGGAGAGAGAGAGGGAGAAAGAGAGAGGGTGAGAGAGAGAAAGAGGGAGAGAGAGAGGGAGGGAGAGAGAGGGGGGGAGAGGGGGAGAGAGGGAGGGAGAGAGAGGGGGGAGAGAGGGAGGGGGAGAGAGAGAAAGAGGGAGAGATAGGGAGAGAGAGAGGAAGAGAGAGGGGGAGAGAGAGAGAGGGAGGGAGACAGAGGAAGGGAGGGAGGGGAGAAAGGGGGGAGGGAGAGAGAGGGAGGGAGAGAGAGAGGGGAGAGAGGGATGGAGAGAGGGGGGAGAGAAAGAGAGAGAGGGGGAGGGAGAGGGAGGGAGAGAGAGAGGGAGAGAGAGGGGGAAGGGAGAGAGAGGGAGGGAGAGAGAGGGGGGAGAGAGGGAGGGATGGAGAGAGAGGGGGGAAGAGAGAGGGGGAGAGAGAGGGGGGAGAGAAAGAGGGAGAGAGGGGGGGAGAGAGAGGGAGAGAGAGGGAGGGAGGGAGAGGGAGGGAGAGAGAGGAAGGGAGGGAGAGAGGGGGAGGGAGAGAGAGGGAGGGAGAGAGAGAGGGAGAGAGAGGGAGAGAGAGAGGGAGGGAGAGAGGGGGGGAGAGAGAGGGGGAGAGAGGGAGGGAGGGAGAGAGAGGGAGGGAGGGAGGGGAAGCGCGCAACACCAAAGTGCCGAAAAGGGAGCACTTCGCCCTCACGCTCGTCTGGACCATAACCAGGAAGTGGAGCTGCCTAGGGGGTCACATGCGCCCCAGAAAATGAACTTCCGGTTTCCAGTGCGTACACACGTGGCAGCCAACAAGTCTTCCGGTTACGGTTGTGCATGCTTACATGCTGATCAGATGCCCTGCCACACGTGCTCATGCCGGAAAACAGAAGGCCGACTGTGGCGGTTTCCAGCAAAGGCCAGCTGATCATCGTGCACGCAGGTGTGCCAGGTACCCGGAAGAGGAATGGGCCATGCCATGCGTGCCAGGCGACATAGCTCCGCGTGCCACTTGGGGCAGGCTTGCCACGGGTTCGCCATCACACCTCTAGATGCTCTTAATCTAGGCAACAGTTTTGATGTTCATTCCGGATGGATTGCGCAGTGAGTCCTCGACTTAACGATCACAGTTTTGGTTGCTAAGCGGGACAGTTTTTGCCTCTGGAAATCCATTCCTACTCCCAAACGATTCATCCCAAATTGTATAGCTAAAAGTCTGTGCAGATTCTCAAGTCATCCAGGTAGGAATGGATTTCCAGAGGAAGAAAAATTGCAGACTTTAGGAACCATTGGCACCACTCAGGTGACCCCAGAGGACGCAGGGAAACCTCCAGGTGGTCTCAAATAACCACCTGTCTGCAAGGAGTTTCAATCCTTCCATTCCCCACCACCCAGTCGGAGCTGAAGAAGCTTCTTTGGATGAGAAGTGAGATCTCTTCAAAGAAAAAACCAGGAAGTCCACTTGCCTCTTGAAAAATCACCTTTGGGACTCCAAGTGGCCTCAACGACTCTCTAAAAGGATGCAAATGACCAGCTGTCTGCAAGGAGTTTCAATCCTTCCATTCCCCACCATGCAGTCAGAGTTGAAGAAGCTTCTTGGATGAGAAGCAAAACGTCTTCAGAAGAAAAAACCAGGAAGTCCACCTGCCTCTTGAAAAAGCACCTTTGGGACTCCAAGGGGGCCCAAACGACTCTCTAAAAGGATGCAAATGACCACCTGTCTGCAAGGAGTTTCAATCCTTCCATTCCCCACCATGCAGTCAGAACTGAAGCAGCTTCTTGGATGAGAAGCGAAACGTCTTCAGAAGAAAAAACCAGGAAGTCCACTTGCCTCTTGAAAAAGCACCTTTGGGACTCCAAGTGGCCTCAACGACTCTCTAAATGGATGCAAATGACCAGCTGTCTGCAAGGAGTTTCAATCCTTCCATTCCCCACCATACAGTCAGAGCTGAAGAAGCTTCTTGGATGAGAAGCGAAACCTCTTCATAAGAAAAAACCAGGAAGTCCACTTGCCTCTTGAAAAAGCATCTTTTGGACTCCAAGTGGCCTCAACGACTCTCTAAAAGGATGCAAATGACCAGCTGTCTGCAAGGAGTATAAATCCTTCCATTCCCCAGAGCGGAATAAAGCTTCTTTGGATGAGAAGTGAGATCTCTTCAAAGAAAAAACCAGGAAGTCCAGTTGCCTCTTGAAAAAGGATCTTTTGGACTCCAAGTGGCCTCAACGACTCTCTAAAAGGATGCAAATGACCAGCTGTCTGCAAGGAGTATCAATCCTTTCATTCCCCAGAGCGGAATAAAGCTTCTTTGGATGAGAAGCGAAACCTCTTCATAAGAAAAAACCAGGAAGTCCACTTGCCTCTTGAAAAAGCACCTTTGGGACTCCAAGTGGCCTCAACGACTCTCTAAATGGATGCAAATGACCAGCTGTCTGCAAGGAGTTTCAATCCTTCCATTCCCCGCCATACAGTCAGAGCTGAAGAAGCTTCTTGGATGAGAAGCGAAACCTCTTCATAAGAAAAAACCAGGAAGTCCACTTGCCTCTTGAAAAAGCACCTTTGGGACTCCAAGTGGCCTCAACGACTCTCTAAAAGGATGCAAATGACCAGCTGTCTGCAAGGAGTATAAATCCTTCCATTCCCCAGAGCGGAATAAAGCTTCTTTGGATGAGAAGTGAGATCTCTTCAAAGAAAAAACCAGGAAGTCCAGTTGCCTCTTGAAAAAGGATCTTTTGGACTCCAAGTGGCCTCAACGACTCTCTAAAAGGATGCAAATGACCAGCTGTCTGCAAGGAGTTTCAATCCTTCCATTCCCCACCACCCAGTCAGAGCAGAAGAAGCTTCTTGGATGAGAAGCTAAAAGTCTTCAAAAGAAAAAAAAAAAGGAAGTCCAGTGGCCTCCAGAAAAATTACCTTTTGGGATATCTTCTTTAAACTTCTATCACTGTACCTCCATCCTTCTGAGGTTCTTATTTGGTGTCAAAAATTAAATTCATGTCACTGCAGCAGCATTCATACGTGGGGGACACCTATCAGGGGTCCTACTCTCTCAACGTAGCAGGAAAGCCAGAACTCAAGGGACAAACAAAGAACCATAAGCTGATTTCGGAAACCAGGATTCCAGGTAGACAAATCCAAGATCCAGGAATTGGAACTGAGGATTATAGCAATAGCAGTTAGACTTATATACCGCTTCATAGGGCTTTCAGCCCTCTCTAAGCGGTTTACAGAGTCAGCATATTGCCCCCAACAACAATCCGGGTCCTCATTTTACCCACCTCGGAAGGATGGGAGGCTGAGTCAACCTTTGAGCCGGCGAGATTTGAACAGCCGAACTGCAGAACTAGCAGTCAGCTGAAGTAGCCTGCAGTGCTGCATTTAACCACTGCGCCACCTCGGATTGATGGAGATATGTACCTTGCCCTGTTAGATTATATACTAGATCAACAGTCAAGCACTAAACAGTACCCAATCGAGGAACTGCCAATTCAGACAAACAACTGTGTTACGTAAGCTCCCCGTTGGGAGAGCGAGTGCGTTCAGAGAAGCGTTGTGAGAGTTGTGTTGGAGAACACACAAACCAGCATACAGAGACACTGAAGTTTAAATAGGCTTTTACTTTCGTGGAAATAGAGGTATCAGAGTCCATCAAAAAGTCCAAGTCATACACGGTTAAGACAGTCAGTCATCAACGTCTTTCAGTTACGGGATAATCCAATTAACATGGTCCATTAACATATAATCAGTCCGGTACTCAAAGTTTGCTAACAGTTGCAAAACTTACAATAGCTCACGGCACTTTCTAACAGCCAGCTTCCAAAACACTCAGATCAGATCAGCCCAGCATCTGATATCCCATATCGCACCTAGGAGCACCAAGGTCCCCATAGTCCTCCTCCTTCTTCCTCCCCACTCCCTTCTAGCACTGATGATGTTACCTAGTTGGGTTATGAAATGGTCTGCAAGAAAACAACCAAGCTCAGAGAGCACCAAGGACCCCACAGTCCTCCTCCTCCTCCTCTCCTTTCTCTTATTCCTCTTTCTCTTCTTCCTCCCTTTCTGCTTTTTTACACCACAACCCACTCCCTTCTAACACTGATGATGTTACCTAGTTGGGTCATGAAACATCTGCAAGAAAACAACCAAGCTCAGAGAGCGCCAAGGACTTCACAGTTCAGTCCTGAGCTACAAATATTGTTCTATCAGCAACACACACACACACACACATACACACACACAGCACCTAAACAAGAAAGCTTTAAGATACAGTTACTTAAAGGACACAGTGTATTTCTGCTCGGCTTTCCCAGTTTAAATCTGGGGATTATCCCTAGAGTGCTCCTATTCTTGCAAAATATTACAACTGCACAAAACCAAGGGGAAATTGTGATTAGGGACTCCTGAACCATGAAAACCCAGCCAAGAGTTCAGATGCACCAAGAGGGGGGGGGGGAAGCAGTTTTGCCTCTGAAACAAAATTGATCTTGTCTCCTGAGCTGCTCTATTTGGAGATGATGTTCTGAAATCAATGATCTTGGGCAAGTTGCAACTTGCATGCTGCTTTGCTCTTGCCATAAACAGGAAAACACCTTTCCACAACAGGATAAAAATTGCATTCACCACCTAGGAGGGCACGGAAGTGGGGACTGGGAACAAAGGAAGGAAACACGGTATACAACTGTGGCCATGGAGAAACAAATCTCTATCTGGAGGAAGAGCTGGTAGAGTAGAGTAGAGTAGAGTAGAGTAGAATAGAATACAGAATAAAATAAAATAGAATACAGAATAGAATAGGATACAGTATAAAATAGAATAAAATATAGAATAGAATAGGAGTAGGATATAGAATAGAATAGGAATAGGATACAGAACAAAATAGAATATAATACAGAATAGAATAGAATACAGAATAGAATAGAATACAGAATACAATAGAATAGGAATAGGACACAGAATAAAATAGAATAGAATACAGAATAGAATAGGAGTAGGATATAGAATAGAATAGGAATAGGATACAGAACAAAATAGAATAGAATACAGAATAGAATAGAATACAGAATAGAATAGAATATAGAATAGAATAGAATACAGAATAGAATAGAATACAGAATAGAAATAGAATACAGAATACAATAGAATAGGAATAGGACACAGAATAAAATAGAATAGAATACAGAATAGAATAGGAGTAGGATATAGAATAGAATAGGAATAGGATACAGAACAAAATAGAATAGAATACAGACTAGAATAGAATACAGACTAGAATAGAATACAGAATAGAATAGAATACAGAATAGAATAGAATAGAATACAGAATAGAATAGAATACAGAATAGAATAGAAATAGAATACAGAATACAATAGAATAGGAATAGGACACAGAATAAAATAGAATAGAATACAGAATAGAATAGGAGTAGGATATAGAATAGAATAGGAATAGGATACAGAACAAAATAGAATAGAATACAGAATAGAATAGAATACAGAATAGAATACAGAATAGAATAGAAATAGAATACAGAATACGATAGAATAGGAATAGGACACAGAATAAAATAGAATAGAATACAGAATAGAATAGGAGTAGGATATAGAATAGGAATAGGATAGCAAATAGGCTCCCTTTTGAACTTAAAAATAAAGTGGAATCAGAATATTTTGAAGTCTGGAATAGATTTTATGATTGGTATAAGACAAGGTGACAAGACTGGAACAAACTGTATGTATTGTGATTGGACAGAAGGATAGACAATGTATTAAGTGGGCTAATAGTTATTGGTTGAGACTAGCTGTATATAATGTGAATGTATGGTCACTTCAACTCTAAGGTACTACATTGTTTTAAATGTAGAAATAATAAAAATATTTTTTTTTTAAAAAAAAAACACCTTCCTGCATTCTGGAAGCAAGTTGTTCCACTGATTAATTGTCCTACTGATTAGTAGTCCTCGGCTTATGACTGAAATTGAGCCCAAAATTTCCATTGCTAAGCAAGACAGCGGTTACATGGGCTTTGCTCATGTTATAACTTTTTTCTTTCCTCCATGGCTGTTAAGTGAATCACTGTGGCTGTGAAGTTAGTTGTCAGTTGTTGAAGGCTCCGGCACCAAACAAAATGGGGGGGCGGGGGTGCTGCGCACGGCCCCAAAATGCAATATGATGCCCCCCCCTTGCATGCGCCCCACTCCCCCTGCGCATGCGCAACACCAGCTGGCCAACGGGAGGCGCGCATACATGAGCCAGAGTAGTAGTGGGATTCAAGTAATTTAACAACTGGTTCTCTGCCCTAATGATTTCTTCCATTAACCAGTTCAGCACACTGCTCGGAAAGTTAACCACCGGTTCTCCCGGAGTGGTGCGAACCGGCTGAATCCCACCACTGGGCCAGAGCGACGGCTAGCGTGTCCGCAGAGAGGGCTCTGAGTGCCACCTGTGGCACGCTTGCCATTGGCTCGCCCTCGCGGTGCTAAAAGCACATCGACTGTGTGTGAAAAGGTCAGCCTTTATACTCACTGACGAAATGCCGCCATCGTGTTCTCCAGATTCTCCCCCGCACCTGTAGAACGAGAGAAATTAGTGAAAGCAGGTAACCATGACTTTGCTTTTAGAGATAGTCCCCGATTTACAACCTTTCCTTTACTGATCGTTCAGAGTTACAATGGCGCAGGGAAAAAGAAATCGATCGTTTTTCACACCGCTGTAACCGCCCCGTGGCCATACCGTTTTCCTGCCTGACATAGGACCAGAACTCGCCGTCTCCTGGCGATGGATTCAAAGACACCCCATTGCTTTTATGCGTAAGGCAGAACTAGAACTCACCAATTATTATTGTAATGCACTCTACATGGGGCTGCCCTTGAAGAGTGTTCGAAGACTCCAATTAGTCCAGAATGCAGCCGCGCGAGCGATTGTGGGTGCACCAAGGTACACCCACGTTACACCTATCCTCCGCGAGCTGCACTGGCTCCCTATTAGTCTCCGAATCCGCTTCAAGGTGCTGGTCGCTACCTATAAAGCCCTACATGGCATCGGACCTGGGTACCTGAGAGACCGCCTCCTGCCGATTACCTCTCTCAGACCAATTAGATCGCACAGGTTAGGTCTCCTCCGGATTCCATCTGCCAGCCAATGTCGGCTGGCGACTCCCCGGGGAGAGCCTTCTCTGTTGCAGCTCCAGCCCTCTGGAACGAGCTCCCTGTTGAGATCCAGACCCTTACTACCCTCCCGGCCTTCCGCAAAGCCACCAAGTCCTGGCTGTTCCAGCAGGCTGGGGGGAGCTGAGAAGCATCTACCTCCATGGAAATTGTGAATGTTGGTTTTGTTTTTAATATGTTGTCTTTGTCTCGTTCCCCCCTTTCCCTTGTCTTTTGTGAGCCACCCGGAGTCCTCTGGGAGTGGGCGGCATACAAGACAAATCAATCAATCAATCAATCAATCAATCAATCAATCAGCACCTCCTGGGTTTTTAGCCTGGCGCCTTCCCTGCATGCAAACACTTCGGTCCAATAAACCCTGTTTTACTTCGGATAGCTAGAAGCAAAACTCCCTAACTGAAGACCAGGCTGCCTTACAAACGCTCGTTAATTTCTAAGCAGAACTACCATCCTGTGTCCCAAAGGTGACATTTTTTTTCAAGAGGCACCTGGAGTTTCTGGGTTTTTTGGTTTGAAGACCTTTCGCTTCTCCTCCAAGAAGCTTCTTCAACTCTGATTGGATGGTGGGGAAGGGAAGGATTTACACTCCTTGCAGACAGCTGGTCATTTGCATCCTTTTAGAGGGTCGTTGAGGCCGCCTGGAAGTTCATCTGTGTCCTCTGGGGTCACCTGAGTGGTGCAAATGGGTGCGGAGACTTCATGGGATTGCTGAAAGGATGGTGTCGTAGATTGGAGATATGTAAAGCCATATCCCCCTCCCCTCTTGAGAGGAGGCTGCTCAATTTTGACACAGACAACCCCTGTGACCCCTCTTTCAAATCAGTGATCCCCTCCATCCAAAATGTGGATTTTGTTGTCTTCAAGAGAGTGTCTTTTAAATGCAGATGGGCTCCTGAATTCATTTGTTCTTGTTAGGTAAGCTCCCCGTTGGGAGAGCGAGTACGTTCAGAGAAGCGTTGTGAGAGTTGTGTTGGAGAACACACAAACCAGCAGAGACACTGCAGTTTAAATAGGCTTTTACCTTCGTGGAAAATAGACGTATCAGAGTCCATCAAACAGTCCAAGTCATACACGGATAAGACAGTCAGTCATCAATGTCTTTCAGTTAAGGGATAATAGTCCAGTAACATATAATCAGTTTGGTACTCAAAGTTTGCCAACAGTTGCCAAACTTACAATAGCTCACGGCACTTTCTAACAGCCAGCTTCCAAAACACTCAGATCAGATCAGCCCAGCATCTAACGAACAGAGAGCTAACAGTCGTTCTGGCTCCCTCTTATGGCCGACTGAGGAAAACAGCAACCAATCACATTTTACAGTATGAATTAAAGAAACAGGTACAACATTGTTACATGATTTATATATTGCCAACCCAACCATTAGATAAATATTCCTAACAATTCTCCTATGTGAGTGGTGGCTAACCTTTTTGTTGTCGTGTGCCAAAAGAGTGTGCGTGCGCCCACACCCATAATGCAATGCACGCATGACCTTCCCCCTGTGCATGCCCCACCTCCCCTGCGCATGCACGCACGACTTCCCCATGCCCCGTTTTGGGGGTAGTAGGCCTCCTTGCAATCTCCAGGGCCAAAAATGGGCCGTGGAGGTGGGGCTGAGATACACCCCCATGAGCCCCCTCCCTGCATGCGCACGCGCTCCCTGCGCATGTGAGGTCTCCCAGGCATGAGCGGCAGAGACCTGAAAATCAACTGGCCGGTGGGAGGCGCGTACACGTGCGGGATGGAGCTGAGCTGGGGCAACGGCTCGCACGGCTGCAAGAGGGCTCTGCAAGCTACCTGTGTCACGCGCGCCATGGGTTCGCGAACACGGACCTATGTTGTGCCATGTGTTTGTGAAGTGGTTGTTTTGTCGTCCCCCCCAATGTACAGATCTGCACATGGCTCACTCTGCATTGTACTGCATATAGCACATTGCTCAGTTTATGTCTGGGTGTTCAGTTAGAAGCTTCTTGGATGAGAAGGGAAACATCTTCAAAGAAAGTCCAGTTGCCTCCTGAAAAAGCACCTTTGGGACAACCGTGACATAAGAGCCAAGGTGGCGCAGTGGTTAAATGCAGCACTGCAGGCTACTGCTAGATCAGCAGGTCAGCGGTTCAAATCTCACCGGCTCAGGGTTGACTCAGCCTTCCATCCTTCCGAGGTGGGTAAAATGAGGACCCAGATTGTTGGGGGCAATATGCTGACTCTCTGTAAACCGCTTAGAGAGGCCTGAAAGGCCTATGAAGCGGTATATAAGTCTACTGCTATTGCTATAATACAATACAATACAATACAATAACAGAGTTGGAAGGGACGTAATAACAATAAGGTATTCAAACATATGATAATACGTGATTTTATATAAATAGTAAGTGATGACTATGGAAAGAATGCACAAAAATACAATACAATAGCAGAGTTGGAAGGGACCTTGGAGGTCTTCTAGTCCAACCCCCTGCCTAGGCAGGAAACCCTATACCGTTCCAGACAAATGGCTATCCAGCATCTTCTTAAAGACTCCCAGTGTTGGGGATATTCACAACTTCTGGAGGCAACTTCTGTTCCACGGATTCATTGTCCTCACTGTAGGGAAATTTCTCCTCTGTTCTAAGTTGCTTCTCTCCTTGATTAGTTTCCACCCATTGCTCCTTATTCTCCCCTCGGGTGCCTTGGAGAATAGCTTGACTCCCTCTTCTTTGTAGCAATCCCTGAGATATTGGAAGACTGCTATCATGTCTCCCCTAGTCCTTCTTTTCATTAAACCAAACATACCCAGTTCCTGCAACCGTTCTTCATATGTTTTAGCCTCCAGTCCCCTAATCCTCTTTCTTGCTCTTCTCTGCACCCTTTCTAGAGTCTCTGCATCTGTTCTACATCGTGGCGACCAAAACTGAATACAGTATTCAAAGTGTGGCCTTACCAAGGCCTTGTAAAGTGGTATTAACACTTCACAGGATCGTGATTCTATCCATCCATCTGACATGGATGATGGAGAATCTCCATGGACATTTACCATCCTGTGTGGGATAAGAGCCACACCTGAGGAAGACCAATCTGGGACTATAATTTCTGCTCCCATCTCACACTTCACGCAGATATATAGATAATGTGGAACGATCTACCCCCAGAGATCCGGACCCTTCCCACTCTCTCGGCCTTCTGAAAGGCCACAAAAACCTGGCTACTCTGGCAGGCCTGGGGCTGTTGACCTCACGAATGAGGTCCAGCCCCACCCTAGATTGAGTGTATGATGTGTTGCTTTTTAATCTGGTTTTCTCTTTCCTTATTTTAACTTTTTATCTTTTAGTCCTGTATTTTGTAAGCCGCCCGGAGTCCTTCGGGATTGGACGGCATATAAATTCATTAAATTTACAATTTATAATCCTTGATTTACAATTATTTGTCTACCTTAAGCAGAAATACAGATAATCCTCTACTTAAAACCACGCACTTAGCAATTGTTCCAAAATTACGTCCAGGATGTGAGGGGTCTGTAAATGTATTCACAGCCCTCTTTTAGACTATTAGCAATGGAGATTCTGGTGCCAACGACACGGATGCCGAGAGACGCTGTTATTGCTGCTATTGCTGGCCGCCGACATTGCTGGCCGCGGAAGCCGCCTAACGCCGCCTAACATTGCGGTTTGAACGGAAAAAAAACAAACCAAAAAAACCTGTGGAGACTGCGGAGACTGATAAAAACAAAAGGAGAGCTGGTGAGAGGGGAAATTGGCCCCTGGGACCGAGTCGAGGGAGTGGGGGAGCAATATGGACGTCCTGTGACTTAGAGCTGGCAGCGGACCGGTAAACTTAATTCTCCGAGCTGCCAGCCTCGAAGGACACCAACATTGTTGGCTTTTTACATTGACCACCTTTGGACTTTGATTTCTGACGCGTTGGGGCCCTTAAGAACGCTGGGCTCGATCTTTGAATGGAACGCCCCCCGGCCCCTCTTCCATCGGAGACATGCTTTCTTTCCTCCCTCTTTTGACTCTTTCGACCCTTGGAAATGACACTGAGAGAGGTTGTTGGAATGAACTTATCCATCAAGCTTTTTACATCATGGTTAACTTCCCGGTTCTCATTACTGCAGTTGACACTCGAACTCACCCTATCTCCCAGCCCCTCCCCTCCTTGGACTATACTGAACTCTTCAGAGGAGCCCCCCTCAAGGTGTGGCCCTCCCCTAGGAGAGGGCGGAAGACACCTTTGGACTATCATAAGTCTAGTACGGACTCTGTGAACCTGCGCAATTTTTTTAATCTTTAATTTTTAATCTGGTATGTGAGTGCATGGGATTGTCTGGGATGGTGTGAATGACCTCACTTTTATTATTATTATTGCTGTAATCTGTGTTTTTAACTATTCTGTGAGGACTGTTTGAGTGAGAGCCTGGGTATGACTGATTCGGAGGACCTGCCGGGGTATGCGGGGGTCATCGGGATGGTTGGGGGGACTACGTCCACGGGAGAGGGTCGGAGCATTGCGGTCATAACAGGGAGAGGCAGATATGGCGGGGACTTTAGGGCTGGCCATTACCGGGGAAGGAGGGTTCGCTACGTTACAGAGATCCCTCCTTCCGGCCCTATGAGTCCCACTCCGAGGCCAGATGGCGCGAGTAATCAGGACCCTGGTCTCAGGCTGCTGTCGCTAAATGCCAGGTCTGTTGTTCACAAGGCTCCCCTCGTCCGGGACTTAATTTTAGACGAGAGGGCAGACCTGGCATGTATTACTGAGACATGGCTGGGCACGGAGGGAGGAGTCCCCCTCGTAGAGATGTGCCCAGACGGATTTCAGGTGCTTCATCAGCCGAGAGCCCAGGGAAGGGGTGGCGGTGTGGCTATTGTTGTCCGGGAGTCTTTAGCACCTCATAGGATCCCTGCTCCGGAGCTTGTCGGGTGTGAGTCCCTACTGATGAAGCTGGACCTCAAGGGTCAAGTGGGTCTGCTGCTAACATACCTGCCTCCCAACTGCGTTGCAGCAGCCCTCCCCTCGCTCCTCGAGTCGGTAGCCGAGCTAGCAATTGAGTTCCCTAGGCTCATGGTTCTGGGGGACTTCAATTTGCCTTCGCTCGGTGAACACTCTGATGGAGCGCAGGAGTTCATGGCCTCCATGACAGCCATGGGCTTGACCCAGGTAATCCGAGGCCCAACCCACTCAGCGGGTCACACACTCGACCTCGTATTCCTCTCAGAGCAGTGGATTTGTGATCTTGGTCTGAGGGGTAATGAGATCATACCCCTGTCGTGGTCAGACCACTGCCTACTGAGGCTAGACTTCCGGAGGCCAAACCCCCACTGTAGGGAGGAGGAACCGACCAGGTGGTTCCGCCCCAGGCGACTTATGGACCCCTTAAGGTTCCAGACGGAGCTTGGGGTTATTCCTGATACTCTCGCCCACAGTTCGGCGGAGACTCTTGTTGCTGCCTGGCACTCGGCAGCATCAGAGTCTCTTGACCGGATTGCGCCACTACGGCCCCTCCGGGTCGGCGGATCCCGGAGGCCTCCTTGGTTCACCGAGGAGCTCCGGGAGATGAAGCGCCGGAGGAGACGCCTAGAGCACTTGTGGAGGTCCGATAGGTCCGAATCGAACCGAGCACTTCTGACAGCATGCACCAAGGAATACATCCGAGCACTAAGGACAACTAAAAGAACACACATTGCCACCTTGGTTGCGTCCGCCGAGTCCCGCCCAGCCGCCCTGTTTAGGATAACCCGCTCCCTCCTAAATAGGAGGGAGGCAGGGGACCCCTTACAGGGTAAGGCTGAGGAGTATGTCCAGTTCTTGGCGGACAAAGTTGCTCGGTTTCGGTCGGACTTGGACTCCACTCCCGCAGATCCAGCCGAGACACAGGGGGATAACTTGGCAGACCATCTCTGGGTTCAGTTTCAGGATGTTGCCTCCGGGGATGTGGACAAGGCTATGCGAGCTGTGAGCGCCTCCACCTGTATACTGGACCCGTGTCCCTCCTGGCTGGTTGTCAACAGCAGTGAGGTGACACGAGGCTGGATCCAGGCGGTCGTTACCGCCTCTCTTCGGGAGGGGCACTTCCCCGCCGCACTTAAAGTGGCGGTGGTGAGACCCCTCCTGAAGAAACCATCCTTGGATCCAGCCGTTCTTAATAACTACCGTCCAGTCTCCAACCTTCCCTTTGTTGGGAAGGTTGTTGAGAAGGTGGTGGCCTTCCAGCTTCAGCGTACCTTGGAGGAAGCTAGCTATCTTGACCCCTTCCAGTCCGGCTTCAGGCCCAGTTACAGCACAGAAACCGCTTTGGTCGCATTGACCGATGATCTCTGGAGAGCCAGAGATGGAGGCCATGCGTCCATCCTAGTTCTCCTTGACCTCTCAGCGGCTTTCGATACCATTGACCATGGTATCCTTCTGCGACGACTGCGGGAGGTGGGAGTGGGAGGCACTGTTTTGCAGTGGTTCTCCTCCTACCTCTCGGACAGGTCGCAGTCGGTGTTGGTGGGGGGGCAGAGATCGTCCCCGAGGCCCTTAACTTATGGGGTGCTGCAGGGCTCGGTCTTATCCCCCCTACTATTCAACATATACATGAAACCGCTGGGCGAGATCATTCGGAGGCACGGGATAAAATACCATCAATACGCGGACGATACACAGTTGTATCTGTCCACCCCGTGCCAACTCAATGAAGCGGTGGACGTGATGAACCGGGGTCTTGAGGCCGTTAAGGACTGGATGAGAGCTAACAAACTGGTACTCAACCCAGACAAGACCGAGTGGCTGTTGTGTTTCCCTCCCAACAATTTGGCCAACGTTCCATCACTCAGGCTGGGGGGTCAAAATTTATACCCCTCAGACAGGGTCCGCAACTTGGGAGTCCTCCTGGACCCACAGCTGACTTTTGACCATCATTTGTCAGCTGTGACCAGGGGGGCATTTGCCCAGGTTCGCCTGGTACGCCAGTTGCGGCCCTACCTGAATCGGGAGGCCCTCACAACAGTCACTCGAGCCCTTGTGATCTCCAGGCTGGAATACTGCAATGTGCTCTACATGGGGCTGCCCTTGAAGAGCATCCGGCGACTTCAGCTAGTCCAGAATGCGACCGCGCGAGTGATCGTGGGCGCACCACGGTTCGCCCACATAACACCGATCCTCCGTGAGCTGCGCTGGCTACCTGTTGATCTCCGGGTGCGCTTCAAGGTGCTACTCACCATTCATAAAGCCCTCCATGGTAGTGGATCTGACTATTTGAGAGACCGCCTTCTGCCAATTACCTCCCTTCGTCCCATCAGATCGCATAGAGTAGGCCTCCTCCGAGTTCCATCTGCCAGTCAGTGCCGATTGGCGACTACGCGGAGGAGAGCCTTCTCAGTTGCAGCTCCGACGCTTTGGAACGATCTCCCCGTGGAGATTCGCACCCTCACCACCGTCCAAACCTTCCGCACAGCCCTCAAGATCTGGCTATCCCGTCAGGCCTGGGGATAAGACCCTAACCTCACCCCACCCGAATGCTGAATGAATGTTGTGTTTTACTGGTTTATTTTTTTATTCACATTTTTTTTTCTTGTGTTTTGTCTTGCACTCCCTTCCTATTAATTGTAAGCTGCCCTGAGTCCCCTCAGGGAAAAGGGCGGCCTATAAATGTCAAATAAATGACTAAAAAAAAAAATGACTAAACTGTGGTCGTAAGTCAAGGATTTCCGGCCCGTACAAATAATAGATGAGTGGATTCTACCTGAGGCTTGTAAACCGAGAACCGAGGTGATGCAAGCTATAGAAAGCTGAATTGAATGCTGCGCACCAGGGAACATCTGATGGCTGCATTCAATCAGCAGCAGTGGCGGCGCTGAAGGCAGTCCAACAGACAGATATCATGGAGAAATACTCTATGACAGTTATGGCAAAACTTGTTTTTGTGCGCTACCACGCCTCACACCAATTCAATCCTTCCCGCCCACCTGCACATGCACGCACAAGCCCGCCCCAAGCTCTGGAGGCTTTCCTGAAGCCTGCAGAGGGGGGAAACAGCCTTTCCCGGCCGCACGGAAGCTGGAAACGGATCGTTCTCGAACTTTCAGTTGTCCCTTTCGGGCCGTTTTTCACCCTCCCCAGTATTCAAGAAAGCCTCTGGAGGCTGGGGAGGATGAACCACGCAAGAAACTTGTACAATTGCGGTCTCTAATGCGGCCTCCCAAACAGAACTGCTTAATTTTGTACTGTGGTCTGCCGACTCACTAATAAATATGAAATATGAAATAAATATGAGGCAGCAGTGCGCGGCGGCAGCCAAAAAAGTGAACACAATCCTTGGCTGTATAAACGGAAGCATAGAACCAAAATCATATGAAGTATTAATACCACTTTATAAAAGCTTAGTAAAACCACACCTGGAATGTTGCATCCAGTTTTGGGCACATTACAAAATGTTAAGAATGTGAAAAAATGTGCAAGTAGGAAGATTAAAGGTTTAGAGCAGTGTTTCTCAACGTTGGCAACTTGAAGATGTCCAGACTTCTTCAAGTTGCCAACGTTGAGAAACACTGGTTTACAGACTAAAACATGTGAAGAATGGTTGCAGGAACTGGGGATGGCTAGTCTAGAGAAAAGATATTCCATTCCATTCTATCCTACTATATTCTATATTTTATTTCATTCTATATTCTAGTCCAGTGTTTTTCAACCACTGTGCCGTGGCACACTAGTGTGCCGTGACATAGTGTAAGGTGTGCCATGGGAAAATTACTTTATATATAGTCAATATAGGCACAGAGTTAAATTTTTTTAACATTTTCTAATGGTGGTGTGCCTCGTGATTTTTTTCATGAAAAAAGTGTGCCTTTGCACAAAAAAGGTTGAAAAACACTGTTCTAGTCTCTATTCTATTCTATCTTATTCTATCCTATCCTACTATATTCTACTCCATTCTATATTATATTCTATTATATTCTATATTCTATTCCATTCTATACCCTATTCTATTCTATTCCATTCCATCCCATCCTAATATATTCTATATTCTATTCTATTCCATTCCATCCTAATATATTCTATATTCTATTCCATTCTATATTCTATTCCATTCTATATTCTATTCCATTCTATATTCTATTCCATTCTATATTCTATTCCATTCTATTCTATTCTACTATATTCTATATTCTATTCTATCCTCCTATATTCTATTCTATCCTCCTATATTCTATTCCATTCTATATTCTATTCTATTCTATCCCATCCTAATATATTCTATATTCTATTCCATTCTATATTCTATTCTACTATATTCTATATTCTATTCTACTATATTCTATTCTATTCTATTCTACTATATTCTATTCCATTCTATATTCTATTCCATTCTATATTCTATTCCATTCTATATTCTATTCCATTCTATTCTATTCTACTATATTCTATATTCTATTCTATCCTCCTATATTCTATTCTATCCTCCTATATTCTATTCCATTCTATATTCTATTCTATCCCATCCTAATATATTCTATATTCTATTCCATTCTATATTCTATTCTACTATATTCTATATTCTATTCTACTATATTCTATTCTATTCTATTCTACTATATTCTATTCCATTCTATATTCTATTCCATTCTATATTCTATTCCATTCTATTCTATTCTACTATATTCTATATTCTATTCTATCCTCCTATATTCTATTCTATCCTCCTATATTCTATTCCATTCTATATTCTATTCTATTCTATTCCATCCTAATATATTCTATATTCTATTCCATTCTATATTCTATTCTACTATATTCTATATTCTATTCTACTATATTCTATTCTATTCTATTCTACTATATTCTATTCCATTCTATATTCTATACTATTCTATCCCATCCCAATATATTCTATATTCTATTCTATATTATTCTATTCTATTCTATCTTATCCTATCCTATCCTATTTACTTGCTTTGTTCATGTTTATGTTCATACTTATACTTGTTACCTTGTACATGTTAGACAAACAATAAATAACATCTGATATCCGTTCAAGGTCACCACTTCCCGTGGGGGACCTCAAATCCTGTGTGTGTGTGTGTGTGTGTGTGTGTGAGTGTGTGTGTGTGTGTGTATTCAGAAAACCTCACAGGCCTTGGGAAGCTCTTGAGTACGCTGTGCAAATGGGCTATTCCTGAAGAAAGGAGCAGAATGGCTCTGGCAAAGGCCGCAGACTGTGCAATTCTGCGTCTGGCCCCCTTTTCTCTTTGTTTAAAGGAGTTGTTTACCAGCCTAATAGATTAGAAATCTTTGGGGAAAGAGGCCTGATCTTAACACACTGCTGTACGGATGGATGCAATTACCCAGCCGAGCAATTAATAAAAACTGGAAAATACATTAGGGGACCAAAAAAAGGGACAACAACATTTTACTTCTAGTGTTAGGAGGTTTACTAGAAGGGGTGCCGTTGGGAAGAAAGGGGGTGGGTGGGAAAGGAACGTTGTATGCTGTAGTTTTAGAAGAGGGAGCCATGCTTTTAAAGAGCAGCCTCCAAGATTCATAACCAGAGAGGCAAAATCCGGCTAAAATATCCGCTTAACAGAGCAAAGTGTGAGACTTGGAATAATACAAAAAAACTTGCACTTCGCCTCCTGGGAATATATTGGAACACTGCTATCATGTCACCCCTAGTCCTTCTTTTCACAAGGCTTTCATAGATAGATAGATAGATAGATAGATAGATAGATAGATAGATGGATGGATGGATGGATGGATGGATGGATGGATGGATGGATGGATGGATGGATGGATAAAGAGAGAGAAAGAGAAAGGGAGGGAAGGAAGGTAGGATGGATGGAAGGAAGGAAGGGCGCATGAGAGAGGAAGGGAGAGAAGAAGAGAGAGAAAGAGAGGAAGGGAGGGAAGGAAGAAAGGAGAAAGAAAGGAATGAAGGAAGAGCGCATGAGAGAGGGAGGGAGAGAAGGAAGAAAGGAGAAAGAAAGGAAGGAAGAGCGCATGAGAGAGGGAGGGAGAGAAGAAAAGAGAGAGAGAGGAAGGGAGGGAAGGAAGAAAGGAGAAAGAAAGGAAGGAAGAAAGAGCACATGAGAGAGGGAGGGAGAGAAGAAAAGAGAGAGAAAGAGGAAGGGAGGGAAGGAAGGAAAAAGAAAGGAAGAAAGATAGCTAAGATAAAGATAGGCAGAAAGAAAGAAAGGCAGAAAGGCAGAAAGAAAGAAAGAAAGAAAGAAAGAAAGAGGGAGGGGAAGAAGGAAGGAAGAAAAGAGAAAGAGAGGGAGAAAGAAAGAAAGAAAGAAAGAAAGAAAGAAAGAAAGAAAAAAAGAAAGAAAGAAAGAAAGAAGAAAACAGGGCTTGCGGAGGCTGCCATGGGCTCTGGCAATTCCTGCAGCCTGAAACAGCTGGTGGTTGGGAGGCCAACAATCAGCTGATGTGCTAATCGGGCTGTGCTGAATCAGAAATTGGCTGTTTGCTGCAAGGAGGCAAGTCAGTAACTATAAATGCCTGTAGAAGGTTCAAATTATTAGGCTTATTTTTTTAAAGACTGCTTTATTGTTGTTCTAGACAACTTAACAAAATGAGGAAGCTTTTTGATCACCAATCTCTGTTTTTAAAGACTTCCATTGATGGAGAACCGAGTATTTCATGTGGTGGGCTGTTCCGCCGGCTGAGGGCTTGTAAAATCAGGACCTTCTTCCTCATGCCCAGCCTTAAACTCTTTCTTTTCTGCTCAAACCCCCCAGTTCTGGTTCCCTCCCTCTGTTTGCTTGACCCCAAAGGCCATCTTGTTCTTCTTCTTCAAACAACCGAGGCCGAAGTTGTGCTATTTTGTTGACTCCGCTGAGGCCATAGCAAACGGAAGCTCCTTTGAGGCCTAGGAAGGATGGGCAATCTCCCGTCCCTGAAACTAATCCCAATGAGTTACCAAAGGTCGCTTGAAAGCCGGTTTTATTTATGGTTTTATTTATGGGGTTCGTCGCCTCTTTCTGGTGGACAGAAAACCTTTGATTCTCTTCCCAAAATGTCAGAAATGCCTTTCAAGGGAATTAAAGACCTCTCTTTAAGTAAGGAAAAAGAAGGAAGGGGGGGGTGAAACCTTGCAATCTGCATTCGAAGAGATTACAGGGAGTCCTCGATTTACGACCATAAAGGAGCCCAAAGATTCTGTGGCTAAACAAGACACTTCCTAAGTGAGCTTTGTCCCATTTTACCACCTTTCTTGCCACAGTTGTGAAACAAATCACTGCAATTGTTCAGTCAGTTAAAGAGAATCTGGCTTCCCCCATTGACGTTGATCGTCAGGAGGTCACAGAAGGCGGTCACGTGACCCTGGGACACTGCGACCGTCATAAATACGAGCCAATTGCCTTAACTGGATAGAATAACAGAGTTGGACGGGACCTTGGAGGTCTTCTAGTCCAACCCTGTGCTCAGACAGGAAAACCCTACGCCATTTCTCCAATCTCTTCTTAAAAACCTCCAGTGATGAAGCACTCACAACTCCTGGAGGCAAATTGTTCCACTGATTAATTCTTTTCCCTATTAAGAAATTTCCCCTTAATTCCAGGGAGGAGGAAGGAAGGAAGGAAGGAAGGAAGGAAGGAAGGAAGGAAGGAAGGAAGGAAGGGCACATGAGAGAGGGAGACAGAGGGAGAGAGGAAGGAAGGAAGGAGAAAGAAAGAAGTAAAGATGATAACTAAGATAAAGATAGATAGACAGGAATTAGAAGGAAGGAATAAAGAAATAAGGAAAGAAAGTGAGGGGGAGGGAAGAAGAAAAGAGAGAAAGCGAGGGAGGAAAGAAGGAAGGAAGGAAGGAAGAAAAAGAGAGGGGGAGGAAGGGAAGAAGAAATAAGAGAGAAAGTGAGGGAGGGAAGAAGGAAAGAAGGAAGAAAGGTGATAACTAAGATAAAGATAGATAGACAGGAAGGAAGGAAGGAGGGAAGGAAGGAGGGAAGGAAGGAAGGAAGGAAGGAAGGAAGGAAGAAAGAAAGAAAGAAAGAAAGAAAGAAAGAAAGAAAGAAAGAAAGAAAGAAAGAAAGAAAGAAAGAAAGAAAGAAAGAAAGGAGGAAAGAGAGGGGGAGGCAGGAAAGAAGAAAAGAGAGAGAGAATGAGAGAGGGCAGAAGGAAGGAAGAAAGAAGGAAAGAAAGAAAGAAAGAAAGAGAGGGGGAGGGAGGGAAGAAGAAAAGAGAGAGAAAGTGAGGGAGGGAAGAAGGAATGAAGAAAAAAGAGAGAACAAACAATACATGAATAAAAGCACCCTCATTTTGCAAAACTGGACTAAAGTGAGGTTGCAATCTTTTTCAATAACTGGCTGCCAGTGGCTCTCCCAAAGGCAAACAGCTTGATTGACAAGTTTGAGAGTGTGGAAAGAGGGAGAAAAAGAGATGGAGAAGATGCAAAACAAGGAAGACAACTTTAAAGGGAGATTTTTTAAAAAAACCAACCAACCAACCAACCAACCAACCACTCCAGTTAAAAACATCCTGGAACAGGTCTCTGTACCGGGACAGGGGATGGGAAAGCCGAAAGGCTCCGAGATAATCAGGCAAAACAGCAAGAGCTACCAGTGGGAAGGGGGGAGAAGGGGGAGAAAAGAAGAATTTCAGGAAGTAGAGCTGCTTGTAGGGACCACGGGAAGGACACAGCTAAGTTTCTATGCCATAAAACAGATGAGTCACACCGTAATTACCTGCTGTAAAATGACAGCAATATGTCACTTACATTGGCAGATTGGCATACGGTACGTGCAGCAAATTGCTCTACCTACTCATTAACATCTCAGGTTGCTGCTTGCTTAGGGAGGGGGACTTCCGGATACGAAGAGGAAGGCAGTAATCCCCACCCCTTTGAGGGGGTGGGGGAGGCAAAGACCTAGAATAGGACAGACTTCAAGGTTAAAATTTCATTTCAAGGAGAGAGAGAGAAAGAGAGAGAGAGAGGTGATGCTGTAGATTGAGATGATAGATAGCGTATATAGATGTATAGTGATAGATAGATAGATAGATAGATAGATAGATAGATAGATAGATGGATGGATGGATGGATGGATGGATGGATGGATGGATGGATGGATGGATATGAATGGGGAGAGAGGTGATAGACAGACAGACAGACAGACAAAAGATACATATGAATGGGGAAAGAGAGATGATACTGTAGATAGATAGATAGATAGATAGATAGATAGATAGATAGATAGATAGATAGATAGATAGATAGATATATGAATGGGGAGAGAGAGACAGACAAAAGATACATATGAATAGGGGGAGAGAGATGATACTGTAGATAGATAGATTGATAGCTAGAGATATGAAAGGAGAGAGAGAGAGAGAGTGAAAGAAAGAGAGAGAGAGATGATGCTGTAGATTGAGATATATAGATAGCATATATAGATGTATAGCGAGATAGATAGATATAGATGGATATGAATGGAGAGAGAGAGAGAGAGAGAGAGGTGATACAGACAGACAGACAGACAAAAGATACATATGAATGGGGAGAGAGAGATGATACTGTAGATAGATAGATAGATAGATAGATAGATAGATAGATAGATAGATAGATAGATAGATAGATAGATAGATGATAGATAAAGATATGAATGGGGAGAGAGAGACAGACAGAAGATACATATGAATAGGGGGAGAGAGATGATACTGTAGATAGATAGAGATATGAGAGAGGGAGGGAGAGAGAGAGAGAGAGAGAAAGAGAGAGAGATGATGCTGTAGATTGAGATATATAGATAGCGTATATAGATGTATAGCGAGAGATAGATAGATATAGATAGATGGATATGAATGGAGAGAGAGAGAGGTGATACAGACAGACAGACAGACAAAGATACATATGAATGGGGGGAGAGAGATGATACTGTAGATAGATAGATAGATAGATAGATAGATAGATAGATAGATAGATAGATAGATAGATATGATTGATAGATAGAGATAGATAGATAGATAGATAGATAGATAGATAGATAGATAGATAGATAGATAGATAGATAGATAGATAGATGGATGAACGGGGAGAGAGAGAGAGACGATAGACAGAAGATACATATGAATGGGGGGAGAAAGATGATACTGTAAATAGATAGATAGAGATATGAGAGAGGGAGGGAGGGAGGGAGGGAGGGAGGGAGGGAGGGAGGGAGGGAGGGAGAGAGAGAGAGAGAGAGAGAGAGAGAGAGAGAGAGAGAGAGAGAGAGAGAGAGAGAGAGAGAGAGAGATGCTTTGCCGAAATCACACCTGCTTTTTTAGCATCCTACCTCTCTGAAAGGGAGACTAACCTTTAAGTCATTTTCTCTGCCCTCTGGAAAATCAACACACAAAATCCTCCTTTATTCTGGTTTTCCTCTCCTCCCCACTCATCCCCCTCTCCCCCCCACTTCCTTCCCCCAGCTAGCTAACCTATAGCAAGCAACCTGGAGATTTGAAAGGCAAAGACGTAGGGAGTGATTTTAGTTATTCTCCTCTCAGACAAATGGGAGGATTTGACAAGCCATTCAACAATGAGCGGAGCCTTAAGAGCTTCGGAGGGAGGGAAGGGCTAGGCACATTTTTTTTCCTTTCCCCTGCAGGGAACACAAAAGCTTTGGGGGTCCTTTAAAGGAGAGCAGATGGATAAAGGACCCTCCATCAGGGGCACCAAGCCTTCTGTCGAATCTCAGCAGGTGCAGGTGCACCAAAAACACACACATTTTTAGTCATCCGTTCTACAGAAATAAAAGAACATTCCTTTTGCTTTTCCTCCGCAAATTCTATTCTCCCCCCAAAGACTCTTTCTCTCTTTAGATTCAGTCCATCTCCAGGATAATATTTTCCCACTCAGGCAGGCCCACCGGCCATGCTATATTCTCTTCAGGGGCCAAACTAGAGATAAACCTACCGATCAATGATAAACAGAATGAAAATAAAACGAAACCATCTTTATTATTTTTTTTACAGATACATCCCAGTCATTGTTTCCCCTTCATATCTCTCGGTCGCTTTTTCTCGTATTTTCTCATCTTACAGGCACCCATCTGTTTGGGATGCTTCGAAGAGATATCTATCTACCTATCTATCTATCTATCTATCTATCTATCTATCTATCTATCTATCTATCTATCTATCTATCTATCTATCTATCTATCTATGTATCTATCTATCTATGTATCTATCTATCTATGTATCTATCTACCTACCTACCTACCTACCTATCATCTATCTATCTATCATCTATATCTATCTCTCTCTCTATCTATCTATCTCTCTATCTATCTATCTATCATCTCTCTCTAACTCTCTCTATCTCTCTATCAATCATCTATCTATATCTATCTATCATCTATCTATCTCTATATCTATCTATCTATCAATCATCTATCTCTATCTATCTATCTATCTATCAATCATCTATCTATCATTCATCTATATCTATCTATCTATCTATCTATCTATCTATCTATCTATCTATCTATCTATCTATCTATCTATCTATCTATCTATCTATCTATCTCCCACGTCTCATGTCGTTTTCATTCAGAATTTTGCAAAAATTTCACCCCCAAACTGTGGTTCTTCCATGATTATCTTTCACTGGAAACATAGCAGTATCCACTTTCAACAAGCGAGGTGGTATCAATTCACACTTTTATTTCATTTGCATTTAAACCTCTACCCCCACTTCTCTGTGTGGATTTATCAAAAGTACAGGATCAGATTCGCCTACATTCAGATATAGTAGATCTTTCCTTTTTGGCTTAGTTTCCCAAACACAGAGTATCTTTTCTTTCCTTCCTCCCCTTTTCCATCCTCCTGTCTTTCCTTCCTACCTACCTACCTCCATTTTCCTTCCTCTCCCTCCCTTCCTCCTTCTGCTGCTTTCTTCTCTTCCTTCCATCTCTCCCTCCCTTCCTGTTTTCCTTCCTCCTGTCTTCTTTCCTTTCCCTTTCCTCCTCCTTTCCGTTTTCCTTCTTCTCTCCCTTCCTCTCCTGCATTCCGTCCCTCCTTTCGTTTTCCTCCTGTCCTTCCTTTCCCTCGCTCCTTTCTCTTTCCTCCCTCCCTTCATTTTCCTTCCTTTCTCTTCTGCTCTTCTTCCTTCCATCCCTCCGTTTTCTTTCCTTTCCTTTCTTTACTTTCTCCCTCCCTACTTTCCTTCTCTCCCTTCCTCCTCTCTTCTCTCCTTCCTTTTCTCCCTCCCTGTCACTCCTTCCTCCCTACCTGTTTTCCTCCCTCCTTCTGCTCTCCTTTCTCCCACCCTCCCTATTTAATTTAATTTCCCCCATGTAGTCATTTTTTCATTTCCTTTATTTGTATGCCGCCCTTTTCCCTGGGGGGACTCAGGGCGGCTCACAATTCAAAAGGGAGGGGGGGGGGAAGACAAACAGTATTCCAATATGGAAACAATACAACATATTAAAAGAGAGCACAACAGTCACACAATTCGGGTGGGGTTGGAATCTTAACCCCAGGCCAGCCGGGACAGCCAGATCTTCAAAGCGGCGCGGAAGGATTGGAGGGTGGTGAGTCCCCCTCCCTTCACAGCAACTCCCAATCTTCCATATACCAAGGTCATACAAAAAAAGAGCCTGTAGACTTTGATTGCCATTGCCTCTCGTGCCTCCAGTCAATCAAAGCTCTCAACCAGCACTTGTAGTAAGCCAGAGAAGGCAATTATCAGCGTGATTTGTAGCCCTATTGTATATGTGGCATCCTCTGCTAATAATAAAGGCAACCCTGAATAGTTGTGGCACATTTTGGCCACAGATACAATCAACACCCAGTTTTATCCCAAGCATGCATCTCACTAGGCTGTGCAAGCTACTATCGCTTATCTAAAGATTCAAAATACTGTTCAATATACTTATCTCAAGTCAATATATTGTTGCCTGCATATTGCCCATTCAGAGGTACATGCTGTGTATCCATGCTATTAATAATAACTAGAAATCAGATTTTTTTGAGGGGGGGGAGGCAGGCAGGCACAGGATCTCATAATATTTATTATAGTCTCCCACCAGATAGAAAAGATCTCTTCTTGTCCAAATTCTACTCTTCCTCAAAAAAAGATAGAAATCACAGAATCAATGAGGGACTTGAGACAATGAGACGGGCGGCATATAAATGGGATAAACAAACATAAGATTGTTCCCCAGATTGCAGATCTTCTGCCTTATTTTATTTTTTGCCCAACAGCATGTCTCCCTTAATGACCGTATTTCCTAAACATCAAAGCCCTCCTGATTTATATTCTCCTGGCTTCGCTCCTTTGCACAAATGATGTCTTTTCACAGGCTGAAAGCTCACATCCTGCCGGCTCGACTCACTTCCCCAATAGGCACTGAATATCGGATTATTATGGTCTGCCGAAGCCAGCCTTTTCTAAAACAAAAACCCCATCCTGTTTTAAGAAAAGATTCGTTATTTGTCAAATGTATATGCTGCCCGTCTCATTGTCCCCAGAAAGGATCATTTTGCTCTGGTGGGAGGGTCTGTAGAGAAAATGATAAATACTATGAAATCCCATGCCTCCCTCCCCCTGCAAAAAAGCAGATTGTTAATCATCTGGTTTACAGAAGCATGCATTCCAGCTACTATTGCGAAACTATCTGAATTCGGCCCTTTAAAAATGATCTAAATACAACCCAAACGCTATTGACAAACCATCCAAATCCTCATCCAACTGCATTTTTTTTAAATAAATGATCCCAATCCTATTTAAAAACTATTGAAATGCAAAGGGTAAATAAAATAGATAAAATACGCTCAAAAACATGTATTTCTTTCAATGGACCAAGCATATTTTTTTTTAATTAAAAAAATAGCCTACTATTTAATCATCCTAATAACAGCCAGAGGTTCTTGGAAGGGACTCGATAGGTGGATTTAAAAAAGAAAAGCCAAATCCAGTCTAAAGATCTGGATCTGGCAGGCTGTACAATGGACAACAATAATAATAAAATGATAATGAAAATAATAATAGTAGTAGTAGTAATAATATATTTTAAGAAAATACTTGGTTGATACCTAGGACGTCGTATCAACCATTAGCACCAGTCAATGGTATTTGACACATTTTAAAATGTTTAGTTGACTGAGTTTCATGTTTAATGAAAATAATAATAATAATAATAATAATTGTTATTGTTATTTTTATATATTTATTTGGAGAATTGACATGGCCGCCCATTCATTTACAGGGACTCTTAGGAGGCTAAATCATCCAATTGGATTTTTATTTCTTTAAAAAAAACACAGAATTGAAGCTTGGAAATTCAAGATGCCCAAATCCTCTGCAGGGGATGAATGGGAGAGAGAAAGGACACCCCAAAATGAAGGATGATGCCCCCCACCCACCCCCCAAAAAGACGCTCCGCGCAGGCGTTGCTCTCACCTCCGCGGTGGGAGATGTGCCGGCACCGGAACCGGTGGCGTTTGCGCCGGTGAAGCAAGCCGGGGAATTTCAACAGCAGAGCCGAGGTGAGGAGATAGCCGGCCAGCGTGGAGAGAAGGTAGAAAAGGGTCGACATGGCCGCGCGTACAGCGACCCCCCTCAGCCACCGACCGACCGGGATGCCTCTCCCGGCCCTTCTGAGCCGGCAACCCGAGGAGACGCGACACCACGCGGCGCCCCGCCCACTCCGGCCGCCGCCGCCGCCAATCGCGGCCGGGTAGGAGGGAGCGCGAGCGCACCCGAGAAGCCGATTGGCCGGAGCGAGCGAGAGAAAGAGAAAGCGAGAGCGAGGGACACTGCGGGGGGGCGGGGGGAGGTGGAGGTGGGCGGGCGCGGCCTGCGGCCAGAAAACAAGAAGACACGGGGGGGGAGCGCGCGCGTGCGTCACTTAGCGGATGACGTCAGAGCGGTCGGCCAAGCGGAGATCGGAAGGAGCGGTTGCTGAGCGGCGGACGCGATGGGGGACTGCCCCGCCCGCCCGCCATTAAAAATGCCTGGTTACCTTTTTTTTTTTATTTTTTTTTATTAAATGTTTTTTAAGTTTTAGTTTAAAACTGGTACAACATCTTTCTTAATGCCTGGTTACCTTTATGGTCGTTGCTATTGTTGTTGTTATTTAGTCCCAGCGGGAAACGGCGGTGGAAATCTGGCCCCAGGGAGCCCGTTCCTGAACTCAGAAATAATATTATGTTATTATTTGCAGTGGAAGGGCTCCGTTTCCAACTGGGAATCCTCCGTTTCCAAATCCTTTAGTCCAGTGTTTCTCAACCTTGGCAACTTGAAGATGTCCGGACTTCAACTCCCAGAATTCCCCAGCCAGCATTCGCTGGCTGGGGAATTCTGGGAGTTGAAGTCCGGACATCTTCAAGTTGCCAAGGTTGAGAAACACTGCTTTAGTCTGTAATAACAACATACATACATACTTTTTAAAAATATCCTTAGTTGATACCTAGGATGCTGGCAGCAACCCCAATCAACCATCAGTGCCAATCAATTATATTTGTGCTACATTTTTAAACGTTCAGTGGACTGAGTTCCATGTTTAATGAATAAATGTTTGCAATAATAACGGTAACAACAACATAGAGAAAGAAGTGGAAAAGATAACAAAATACAAAGACCTGCAGATAGAAATAGAATGACAGTGGCAAAAAATAATATCCCCAAAGGTAGTTCCAATAGTCACAGGGACTTTAGGTGCGATCCCTAAACAGAAGCCCCACTTGTACAACATTGGCATTGATAAAAATCCACCATTAGTCAATTGCAAAAGGCAGCATTGCTTGGAATACCTTCTATCCTGTAAGGATCACTTTAAAGAACAACATCTGACTTATCCCAAATCCTTGGGAAGCCCTCCAGAAGTGGATAAAAATGTCAAATCCAGTCTAAATATCCGGCTGACTGTAATGAACCATAACATTTCTAATTGTAGAATTGTATTGTTTACTTTATGATTTGATGATGTGCCATAGCTTGCCTTCAGAACTTGTGGGTGTTCCAACACTGGAGGTTTTTAAGAAGAAATTGGACAGCCGTGGTATACGATCTGCTTGAGCAAGGGGTTGGACTTGAAGACCTCCAAGGTCCCTTCCAACTCTTGTTATTCTGCATTTTCATTGTACACCTTGCAGAATCATGCTTTGTGAGAAGGATGGCATAGAGGTATGATAAATAAATTAAAACAATGAGGTAAAAAATAGCACATTGAATACTCAAAGCTGCAACCAAAGGTACTTTACCGATTTTCAGGTAACTTACCCCACCCACCAAGGTCAACATGTCTGGTCCGGCAAGAAAAATGCATCAATATGATCTATATTATTAATCTCTTGGTTAAGTGTTAGTGTTTAGTCGTCTTCACAATCATGGGTGAAAGATTTATACGATCTGAAGAGAAACCAGAGTATATCATGTATATCATGTTTCGGAGGTTTAATCTCAAATTAGGACCATTATTGGAGCCTGCCCACCATAGATGTAACTTGTGATGGGTCTTAAAGTGCTTGTGACTAACCTGATTTTACAATCTAACCTGTTCTGTGGATGGAATATCTGAAATGGCCACTGTATAAATATTATGGGACAGTTTGAAAATAAGAATAATAATAATATAAAGAGTTAATGAAAACAGCCAAACACAGAAATGGTTTGTAAATGCAGTTTGTATTCTTCCTCCGACACCAACAAAGCACTAAGGCAATGGATAAATTGTCACAGCTGCCACCCAGTGCTCCCCACCACCTTTTATAAGTTACTTGGTAATTAGGATAAACTGCACCCCGCGTCTGCACACCCATCCCCTCGTGACCCAGAATGAAAACCACCCAGTAATTAATCATGGATTGTTTTCAGTCAGTTAGCAATAGCTTTGTAAATTACTCAGCTAGACAGCTTCTGGAGGAGGGAAACCTGTTGAGTCTTGGCAGCTGGCCCAGTTTTCTCCCCTGAATGGCAGCTCCAGGCCTCTGGGCTGACTGGAGCTGACAAGTGATTGACACCTACAGTAAGTTACTTTGAGAAGCCACTCACTTTTGATCTGATTTTCAGCTTGGAATCCTAAATGACTCTGGTGAATGAGCATAGCTTTCAGCCCTCTCTAAGCGGTTTACAGAGTCAGCATATTGCCCCCAACAATCCGGGTCCTCATTTTACCCACCTCGGAAGGATGGAAGGCTGAGTCAACCCTGAGCCGATGAGATTTGAACAGCCGTACTGCAGAACTGTAGTCAGCTGAAGTAGCCTGCAGTGCTGCATTTAACCACTGCGTCACCTCGGCTCATATACTCCTTGCAGACAACTGGTCATTTGCAACCTTTTTAGAGTGTCTTTGAGGCCACTTGGAGGTTTGTCTGTATCCTCAGGGTCACTTGAGTTGTGTAGATGGGTGTGGAGCTTTCTTGGAACTGCTGAAAGGACTGTGGTGTAGACTGGAGACAGATGGGGTTGTATCCTTCCCCCTCAGTTGAAAGAGGGCTTTCAACAGTTCCAAGGCTGGTCCACACACATTTGCACTAATCAGGTGATCCAGAGGACACAGATAAACCTCCAAGTGGCCTCAATGACCCTAAAAGGATGCAAATGACCAGCTGTGTGCAAGAAGTATAAATCCTTCCATTCCCCACCCTCCAGTCAGAGCTGAAGAAGCTTCTTTTGATGAGAAGTGAACCCTCTTCAAAAACAGAACGAAACAAGTCTAGTTGCCTTTTGAAGAAAGCACCTTTAGGCCCACCACGACCTGGATGACTGAGAAACTCCGTCGACATTGAATCTCAGTGTTTCTCAGCCATGGCAACTTGAGGACCTGTGGACTTCAACTCCCAGAATGCCCCAGCCATCACGTTTTGTTTGGAAATAAAGTGGAACAGTTGTGATGAACAATGGAAAAACAAATGTTTTTATTATAATTTTTTTTTCTTCCTTCATTCATTACGATCAACAGAGCTTGGCAACTTTGCTGTACTGCTGACATACCCACGATTATATCCCGACTTCGCACTTAACACATCATATCAATACTGAAAAAATTTTCCGCCCTGTACGGTGGCTCTGCCCAATTAAACCAGTGATTGCTGCAAGCATGCCAGCTATATATGCAATCAAAATCCATCATTTCAGTTCCAGCTGGGTGAAGAGGCAAAGAATTATTACCGTATTTTTTAGAGTATAAGACACTCTGAAGTATAAGACGCACTTAACTTTTAGGGAGGAAAACAAGGGGAAAAAATCTCCCTCTGCCTCCCAGCAATTTGCCTCTTTGCAGCAAACAGCCCGTTTCAGTACAGCCTCATTAGCAAAAGCAGCTGATTGTCAGTTGGATCTCCCGACCATCAGCTGTTTCAGGCTGCAGGGATTGCTATAGCCTATTGCCGCCGCCTCGCACCCCATTTTTGGCCTCCGTGACCCATTTTCAGCCACCACACGTCCCATTTTCTACCCGTTCTGAGTAGCGGGCTGGGTCAGAATGGGCAAAAAACGGGGCACACAGAGGCAAAAAAATGGGATGCAGAGGCCGAAAGTGGGATGCACAGAGGCAGCAATAGGCAATTGCAATCTCTGCAGCCTGAAACAGCTGATGGTCGGGAGGCTGATCCAACCTACAATCAGCTGCTTGTGCTAATCAGGCTGTGCTGAAGCGGGCTCTTTTCTATTTGCTGCAAGGAGGAAAATTGTTGGGAGGCAGAGGTCAAAGGGTGGGGGATGGCGGGTGGGTGGGGATACATTCAGTGTATAAGACGCACCCAAATTTTCATCCCCTTTTATGGGGGGAAAGTGTGTCTTATACTCTGAAAAATACAGTATATATATATATTTTAAAAAAATAATAATAGTAAACCCAAGAATTGCAGAACCAGTTCTGATCGCAAAGTCTATTGTATAACAGCCTTTAGGATCCCTCGAAGAACCTTGTAATTCATCAACTGCTGGTTCTCCTTCGGCGGGAAGCAGGCGCCGCGTTCCGTGACGTAGGCGTAAGGAAAGCGAAGGACCCACAGCCCATCGGGAGGCAGAGTTATCTCTTGCTTCTCTGGGTAAAATATAGGGCAAGGAGGCGGCCCTGGCTGCACCTGGATGAGAGGAGAAAGAAGCAACTTTCATTTTCATTTTTTGCATAAAATACATTAAATGTAAATTAGTTTAGTATCTAGAGCACTATTTCTCAACCTTGGCCACTTGAAGATGTCCGGACTTCAACTCCCAGAATTCCCCAGCCAGCGAATGCATTCGCTTGGAGCTGAGGTAACGGAATGTCAGGAAACTGGCAGTTGGAACAGAGTTCTTTTCATGTGGGGAGGGGGAGTAGAATGTCTAAACTCGCAGGCCGGATGAGTCGGATGAGTCAAGCGATGGCCACGCCCACGGCTGGTTTAGCAAAGGGGTAGAGCGTGCTACTCTAAGGCAGCTGGCCAAGGTTGAGAAACACTGGTTTAGTATCTAGAGACCTGCATTCAGTTTTGTTCACCACGCTCTAAAAAAAGATGTTGAGATTCTAGAAAAAGTGCAGAGAAGAGCAACCAGGATGATTAGGGGACTAGAGACTGAAACATACTGTCAAGAGTTTGTTGCAGCAATCACATCCAGAAAGCACACACAGGTAATGGATTCAGTAGGATTCATTAACTTCTTTTTATATATAATATAACACATGAAGTAAATATACAACACCAAAAGCAGGTTTTCCAATGTGGTAGTAAATACAAGTAAATACAGAGGAGACAATAGTTTCACTTCAGAGCAGCAGACCAGAGCTTAAGAGCTTAGCACAGATTCAGAGCTACAGAGCTAAGCCACGCCCAGGCTCCAAACTGTTTCAGCTCCTATTGGCTGACCTTGTTACTAAGCCCTATTCCAATTCATGAATGCTACACTGACGCATATGATGAACGGTTGCAGGAACTGGGCCTGGCTAGTCTAGGGAAGAGAAGGACCAGGGGAGACAGGAGAGCAGTCTTCCAATATTTGAGGGGCTGCCACAGAGAGGAGGGGGTGGGGTCCAAGCTCTTTTCCAAATCACCTAAAGGCCAAACAAGGACGAATGGATGGAAACTGAATAAGGAGAGATTCAACCTAGAAATAAGGAGAATTTTCTGACAGTGAGAGCAATCAACCCATTGAACAGAAGTTGTGGGAGCTTCATCACTGGAGGCTTTCAAGAAGAGACTGGACTGCCATCTGTCAAAAATGGTTTAGAGTCTGCTTGGGCAAGGGGTTGGACTAGATGACCTACAAGGTCCCTTCCAACTCTGTTAATCTGTACCTAGTTACATTTATGGCAGTGTTTTTGGCCAATCGCCAGGAGACTGCTAGGTCTAGTCCCGCCTCAGCCATGAAAGTCAACTGGGTGATTTTGGGCCAATCACCAGGAGACACTGAATTCTAGTTCTACCATAGCTATGCAAGCCGACTGGATAACTTTGGGATAATCACCAGGAGATGGTGAGTTCTAGTCTCACCTTACGTATGGAAGCCAGCTGGGTGACTTTGGACCAGAGAGTCTCTCTTAGCCCAACCCACCTCACAGAATTATTATTACAGGGAAACTAGCGGCGTAGGAGGGTAGAGGTGAGAAAAATACTTACATTGAACAGTCAAGAAACAGATGTAGAAAGAGATAAAGATCTTAACGTGGCACGACAAAACCGCGAAGCCCTTATCTGCGGAGACATAAGCGGGTCGCTAAAGCCGCGACGTCATCACCGCCGCGACAACAGCGCAGCAACAGAAGGGCGCTTTAAAATGGCGTCGCAGCAGAAAGCCGATTTCAATTAAGATAAGGGTTAGGATTAGGTTTAGGGGTTTGTTTTAGGGTTAGGGTTAGGTTTAGGGTACTGAGTGCTTGGGAATGCACGGATTTGCCCTCCCCGATTATGTCATCGCGGTAGGGTCGCGTTTTTCCTTAGCGCTTCGAACGGCGCGAATTAGTCTTTGCGCTTATGTCTCCGCGGATAAGGGCTTCGCGGATTTGTGGTGGAACCGATCTTAAGAGAGGAATATGGGAGACAAGTCAAAAAGAAAAAAAAACATAGCAATTAAAGTATTAAAGTGGGTAAGAGATGATGGATAGATGATTTTAAGTTTTTGGCGTTGTTTTGATTTGATTTGCTTTTCCTCTCTTTCTCTTTTTTTGTAGGTAGGTGACATGATTAGAAGTTAGGATAGAAAGAAAATGTTTTTTTAACAAATGACGACATGATTAAAAGTTAGAATAAGTGATAGAAATAAGAGAAAAGAGGAATATCAGTGTATACACTTTTATATAATAAAATAAGAGCAATAATAAGACAAATAGAAATGGAATAATCGAATAATGACAGACTGCAACTTTATATAAATATGCATTATTAATTGAAATATATAAGTTGGTTGAAAGTAATGACTAATGCTATTAGTTTTATTTGTATTAGAACATATGATACCCAGGCGCCACAGTGTTCGCGCAGTGATATGTTTGTAAAAAATAAATAAATAACTTAATAAAAGAATTATCGTTACAGGAAAATAGGAGGAGGAAGGTGTGTCAGTTATGTTTGCCACCTTCGGTTATTTGCAGAAACAATAAAGATGGGATACAAATAAGTAAATTAAAATTTAAAAGATAGATACCGTATTTTTCGGACTGTAAGACGCACCGGAGTATAAGACGCACCATGATTTTGAAGAGGTAAATTTTTTTTTTAAAAAAGTTTTTGCACTCTGCAAGTCTCCCAAACCCATTGCACACCTCGTTTTTTGCAAAAAAAAACCAGGGGGCATGCAGAGTTTTGGGAGGCTTGTAGAGTGCTCCTGGGGACTGGCAAAAATGGCCCGTTTTTTAACTCATTTTTGCCCTCCCCAGCCCCCAGTAGCACTTTGCAAGCCTCCCAAAACCTCTACACGTCCATTTTTTCAAGGGGGAGCGGAGTTTCGGTAGGTCAAAACTGCGTAATTCAGTGTATACTCTGAAAAAGGTATGATGAAAGCAATGTATATACATACTGCATACTTGATTTAAAAATATGTGATTCGATATGAATTATAGGTGATGACTGTGGAAGGGACACATGGAGGTTTTTGTAACCAACCGTCACACTTTCTACAATTTATAATGGAAGATGGTTTTGTGGTCTTTTTTTTTTGTTTTTCTCTGTTTGTGTTCATTTAAAAAATAAAAAAACTTTTTAAAAAAGAAGCGACGGGTCGAAACTAATCAAGGAGAGAAGCAACCTAGAACTAAGGAGAAATTTCCTGACAGTGAGAATAATACAAATTACAATACAAATACAATAGCAGAGTTGGAAGGGGCCTTGGAGGAAATATTGTTATTATCCACTTTTAATGTAAATACTTTTAATTATATTTTAATGTTAGTATTTTTAATATAGTGTAAAGACAAATGTATATTGCTGGTCTTTGACCGTAATAAAGATCTTACTTACTTACAGTGTATAAGACATACCCAGATTTTCACCCTCTTTTGGGGGGAAAAAAGGTGTGTCTTATACTTCGAAAAATATGGTAAATGAATGCATTTAGAACCCTCTCAACGCTCAATGGTTCTACATGCCCCTCTTCTTACCTGGGGGGTGAGTATTATTTGCAGGGGAGCATCAGGGACCACCACAAAGAGCCTGATCAGCTGAGCGTAGTGCGGCTTAAGTCCCCTCCCTGGGTTGGACGATAGGATGTAAAGGGGCATGTCGGAATTGAGCGCTTTGACGGCTGATTCTTTAGGCCCTCCGCCCATCACTTTCATGATCTTCTCTGGTCCCGAACACATGAACCTTCTCCCTCGGGCATCTTCGTATTCGTAACCCACAAAAGCCCGAGCCACGTCGTCCCGCCGCCTTCCTCGGCCCATGACCACGGCGCTCCGTTTCCCCGGAATGGCCTTGTTAGGAGCGGGCCAGGAATTGGTATCCAGGTCGCCCTCTTCGTCCGTCCGCGTCCGGATGACGATGTCCCAGGGCATTAAGTAGTTGGTGCCCAGAATGAAACCCTGTTGATCCAAGCCGGCGTGGAAATTGTAGGCTTTGGCGGGGCCAAGCTTCACCAGAGACCAGCTGGAGAACGTGGGAAGAAGACCCTTGGGGCAATTGGAGTGAAGCATCCCGGGCAGGTATTCCACTGTGGAAGGTTGCCGATCCACCAAGCTGGCTCTCTTTTCCCCTTTCGCTTCGGACGCTGCGCCATGAGCGTCTGTGTTGTTGCCGCCACCCTGTGGATCCGCAGGGTAGGTCCCTAAACTATCTGTGGATTGATCCAGACTGAGAGCTAAGCTGAGGCTGGTGCTTTCCCCCTGTGTTTGGGGCTCCTTCTCCTTCAGCTTCTCGGCTTCCCCTTCGGGAGGGCTGGGGGAGGCCTCGTTCTTGGCTGGGGCTGGATCTGGCGTACTGGGCTGAAAAACGGGGAAGTTGATATGCTCCAGCTTGCCGCAACATTTCTCTTCCAGCAGCTGTAACAGAAAGAAAAAAAAAGAGAGCGGTAGCATGAAGGATGAGGCAGGTTTCAAACATACTAGGACAGTGATGGGGAACCTATGGCATGCGTGTCACAGGTGGCACGCGGAGCCATTTGTTCGGGCACACAAGGCGTTGCCATGTCAGCTCCAGCGCGCATGTTCCAGCTGACTTCGGCCTTCGTTTTTGCCCATTTTCCGCCCTCCAGAGGCTTCCCTGAAGGCTCGGGAGGGCGAAAAACAACCCAACGCACAAATCAGAAGTTCGAGAATGGATTTCCGGTTTGTTCATTGGGCCGTTTTTCACCTTCCGGAGACTCCTGAACCCTCCGGAGGGCCACTTGGGGTGAGGGAGGCCGTTTTCACCCTCCCCAGGCTTCTAGAAAGCCACTGGAGCCTGGGGAGGGTGAAAAAGAAGTCAATCACAAACCAAAAGCAGGGGAGACGGCGGGGGTCACGTGCGGGGTGTATCGCCCATATAGAATTATGGGTGTGGGCACGCCGGAGCATGACCCCGCCATGCATTCCCATTTTTTGCATGCAACAGGAAAAAGATGAGCCAGCACTATACTAGGACTACACTCGCAACCCTGGAAGGGGCAAGGCGAACTGTAATTAATGCAATTTGAGCCTCCCCATGTGACTTCTCCAGCAAATAAATTTAGGGAAACAATAATGGTACATGAAGTCCTCGATTTATGACCACAATTGGGACCAGAATTTATAATGCTTAGCAAGGCGGTTGTTAAATGAGTCACATCAATCACCAGGCGTCAGTGAGTTCTAGTCTCAATATAGGCATGAAAGCCAGCTGGCTGCGTTTGGCCCAATCACCAGGCGTCAGTGAGTTCTAGTCTCAATATAGGCATGAAAGCCGGCTGAGTGAATTTGGCCCAATCGCCAGGCATTAGTGAGTTCTAGTCTCAATATAGGCATGAAAGACAGCTGAGTGAATTTGGCCCAATCACCAGGCGTCAGTGAGTTCTAGTCTCAATGTAGGCATGAAAGCCGGCTGAGTGAATTCGGCCCAATCACCAGGCGTCAGTGAGTTCTAGTCTCAATATAGGTATGAAAGACGGCTGGGTGCATTTGGCCCAATCACCAGGCGTCAGTGAGTTCTAGTCTCAATATAAGCATGAAAGCTGGCTGAGTGAATTTGGCCCAATCACCAGGTGTCAGTGAGTTCTAGTCTCAATATAGGTATGAAAGACAGCTGAGGGAATTTGGCCCAATCACCTGGAGTCAGTGAGTTCTAGTCTTAATATAGGCATGAAAGTTGGCTGGGTGCGTTTGGCCCAATCACCAGGCGTCAGTGAGTTCTAGTCTCAATATAAGCATGAAAGCTAAGTGAATTTGGCCAAATCACCAGGCGTCAGTGAGTTCTAGTCTCAATATAGGCATGAAAGACAGCTGAGTGAATTTGGCCCAATCACTTGGAGTCAGTGAGTTCCAGTCTCACTATAGGCATGAAAGCCAGCTGAGTTAATTTGGCCCAATCACCAGGTGTCAGTGAGTTCTAGTCTCACTATAGGCATGAAAGACAGCTGAGTGAATTTGAAACATGAGTCACCTTACATACTTTACATTCCAAAACTGAAGTATTTATGCTTTTTTTACATAAGGATATAATTACTGAAATGTTATGTTTGCTTTCAGATTTAATAGGGAATAAAATTTGGGAATAACAGATTCCCCTTTCCCTCGCTCTACGTCACATCAATTTTGTATCGTATTCTGAAAAACAAAGAGGACTAGAAACCTGCAAAGCTCTTGAGTTTTCCAGCTTGGAAAACCTATTGGAGCAACAAACTCCCCCAAACCCAGAAGAAAATGCATGCATAGATACAGAACTGAGAGAGATGACCACAGTGTGTTTCTCTTGGCCAGTTATGGATCTCTTATTTTTTGGGATTACCTGATAGAAATCATAATTTGCAGCTTTGATGTCAAAGGGATCCTCCCGGGGGGCCTGTTTTCTCCCACAATTGCAGGCACCGGTCGATCGGGCCCGGCTGTTATGATATAACACAGGTGGATTCCGATCCGGTTCTGTTTTTTCCCCTACATAGAAAGAGGCAGAAAGAGTAAAAATATGTCAGTTTCATTCTTTTGCAACCATTTGGCTGGATGTTTTTGCTTCTTAGGCCGAACAATGAAATGTTAGCATTTTTTTGTGGCCGGACAAAACACGGTCACATTTCCATTTGTCAGCCGTCACAAAGCTACAACAGTGCGATATTTTAGCTACTAATGAAATTGGGAGTTTACCACAGTCCATAACATAAAACAAAGAGAATTTCCCAGATCCGATCCGTCATTTTTTACGCTTTACAAAATTTCTCGCACTACATGACTAGGAATCAGACGGTTGATCACAGTCTGATTCCTGAATATTAGATTGGACCCAGTTTGGTTTCCTGGCTTGGGCACCAGGCTAGAAACCAGGAGACGGTGAGTTCTAGCCTCGCTTTAGGCACAAAAGCCAGCTGGGTGACTTTGGGCCAATCACCAGGAGGCTGTGAGTTCTAGTTTTGCCTTAGGCATGAAAGCCAGCTAAATGACTTTGGGCCAATCAACAGGAACCATTGAACTCTAGCCCAACCTTAGGCATCAAACCTATGACTGGGTAACTTTGGGCCAATTACCAGAGACGGTGAGTTCTAGTCCCGCCTTAGGCATGAAAGCCAGCTGGGTGACTTTGGGCCTAACGCCAGGAGACGGTGAGTTCTAGTCCCGCCTTAGGCATGAAAGCCATCTGGGTGACTTTGGGCCAATCACCAGGAGACGGTGAGTTCTAGTCCCGCCTTAGGCATGAAAGCCAGCTGGGTGACTTTGGGCCTAACGCCAGGAGACGGTGAGTTCTAGTCCCGCCTTAGGCATGAAAGCCAGCTGGATGACTTTGGGCCAATCACCAGGAGACGGTGAGTTCTAGTCCCGCCTTAGGCATGAAAGCCGGCTGGGTGACTTTGGGCCAATCACCAGGAGACGGTGAGTTCTAGTCCCGCCTTAGGCATAAAAGCCAGCTGGGTGACTTTGGGCCAATCACCAGGAGACGGTGAGTTCTAGTCCCGCCTTAGGCATGAAAGCCAGCTAGGTGACTTTGGGCCAATCACCAGGAGACGGTGAGTTCTAGTCCCACCTTAGGCATGAAAGCCGGCTGGGTGACTTTGGGCCAATCACCAGGAGACTGTGAGTTCTAGTCCCGCCTTAGGCATGAAAGCCAGCTAGGTGACTTTGGGCCAATCACCAGGAGACGGTGAGTTCTAGTCCTGCCTTAGGCATGAAAGCCAGCTAGGTGACTTTGGGCCAATCACCAGGAGACTGTGAGTTCTAGTCCCGCCTTAGGCATGAAAGCCAGCTGGGTGGCTTTGGGCCAATCACCAGGAGACGGTGAGTTCTAGTCCCGCCTTAGGCACGAAAGCCAGCTGGGTGACTTTGGACCAATCACCAGGAGACGGTGAGTTCTAGTCCCGCCTTAGGCATGAAAACCAGCTGGGTGGCTTTGGGCCAATCACCAGGAGAGTTCTAGTCCTGCCTTAGGCATGAAAGCCAGCTGGGTGACTTTGTACGGTCACTAACCAAGCTTTTGTAACTCAAGAACACCTGTAAAGGCGGGATAAAAAATATCTAAATAAATAATTTATGCCTTTTTTTTACATAATGATATAATTACTGAAATGTTATATTTACTTTCAGGGTTCATGGGAAATAAAATTTGGGAACAACAGATTCCCCTTTCCCTCGAACTACGCCACATCACCCTTGTAGTGTATTCTGAAAAACAAAGAGGACTAGAAACCTGAAGGGAAATGCAAAACTCTGTGGTTCCACAGAGCAACAAACTCCCATCAAACTAGAAGAAAATACATGCCCGGATACAGAACTTCCAGAGACGACAGCAATGTGCAACGCCTGGAGTTTCCAAGATCCTTTCCTGCTTTTCTACTTCAAAGGTTCTGGACTCACCTGACTTCGGTAGCAAATGGAATTTATGCATGCAATGCTGGTCCGTCAGACTCCGCTCTTCGCACAGCTGGTGCCCGTTGCTCCAAAATTTGTAGCAGTCCTCGTGCAACTGCAGGGCGTACTTGTGAAAGGCCGGACCCCGGGCGTGTTGGCTGTAGACCCTCAAGGCCTGAGCGAGCTGGCTCTTGTGGATGGTCATGGTGTAGTTATGGGGCAGGTTGGACTGATAGGCGCTGTGAGCCATGGGGAGGGCCTTCTGGCAACGGTTCTCGGAGAACTTGGTGTCGATGTCCAAGTAGCCCTCCAGGACTTTGATGCTCCCCATGATTTTGGAGGTCAGCTCTCCACCCGGGGACAATTCATTCTCCTTGCCTTCAATCGCCACCTCGTAAAGCTTCAGGGCAGTGGCCACCCACTTCTGGTAGGTGGGCAGCTCGAAGTGGGACGGCTGGGGGTTCCTCCCCACGCTGTCGTCGAAGCCCTTTTTGCACAGGACCAACTCGACGTGCTGGAACAGGAATTCCTTTAAGGTGCAATCCACCAGCTGCCCCGAGCTCGAACTGCTGCTCCCGGAGGCGCCCCCGCTGCTTTCGGCGTGGAATGACAGCTGCTGCCTTCCGTGCCGCATCATTTGGTACCGCCGTGGCCCGGCTAACCCCGGGCCCAGCGAAGTGTCGGTCTCCCGAGCCGTGCAGTTGTTTTTCAGCTGCTCCAGCAAGACGGCGATGGGATCTTCGCCTTCCTGGGCCCCGCCAGCCACGATGTAGACAAACGCTTGGTTAGCCGGCACGGTGAAAAGGCAGTTGATGCTCTGATTGGTCAACACCCGGCTCTTGCGGAAAATGCGGTAGATCTGGTCCTCCAAGGCATGCTGGAGACGGCGCTTGGGGGAGTGCTTCTTGGGAGCTGGCTTCTCCAACTGGCCCCCTAGGTCTTGTCCCCGGCCCGGCGGAGGCTCCACCTTCAGGGCCCGGTTGAGCTGGAAGAGGAAGAGCAAGCGAGGCGGGCACGGCCGGCAGAAGAGCTTCCAGTCTTTGCCAACCGGGCAGTCCTTGATGGCGGCTTTGAGAGTGGGCAGGACCTTCTGGCGCAAACCATCGAGCGCCCGGAAGACTCGGTCGTAGGTGATGTCGAAGGAGGAGGTGGGATGCACCATCAGGAGGATGTGGCAGACGGAGAAAAGGTAGAGCAGGTTGAGGCAGTGCATCTTCTCCTGGTGCTTCCAGAACTCGTGGGCTTCGGCGTGGGGCAGCGAGGAGCCCGCCGGCACCCCTAAGCTGGCCGTGGCGGCCCGGGAGGAGCCCCCCATGGCTTCCAAGTCCTTGCAAGCTTGCAAGAGCTGGTGGCTGTCGCTGATGGCGGTGAGGACCAGGTAGAGGACCTTGCTCTCCTGGCTGTAGAAAGCCTGCAGGTGGTTGTAGTCGCCCTGGCAAGGGCTGGCAGAGGAGGAAGAGGAGGAGGAGGAAGAAGAGGAGGAGGAGGAAGAGGAGGAAGGCCGAGGGGGGGACTCAGCCACAGGGACCGGGCTTGGCCCCCTGGCGGGAGACCCCGCGCCGCCCTCCCGCTGGAAGAGAGGGAAGACCTGCCGGTCGCAGACCGTGTTAACCAACGCCGCTTTCTCCGAGCCCAGCTGCAGCGCCGTCTTGCCGAAGATGCCCACCACGCAGACCTCCTCCTCTTCCCCCGGGGCAGCAACCCCGGGGCAGGCGCCGCCCGCAGGAGCCGGAGCTGCCGGCGGCGCATCAGGCGAGGCAGCGGCAGCGGCAGGGGTCGAAACAGCCGCAGCCCCGGCTAAAAGCAGCTCGTGCAAGCCGACGGGACCCTGCACGGTCGCGCCGCCCACCATCCTCCGCCGCTTTTGTCGCCCCGCCACCGGCAGCGGCGCTTGCAGCCTTGCAGCGGCGCTTACAGCCGCACCGCGGGGGGGGGGGAGGAGAGGCGCTCAGGGCGCAGGCGCGGGGTAGAATATCCGCCGAGGCGGCGTTTCAGCCAATCCGAGCTCGCTTTTCGGAGCGAACTGGCTAACTTCGCGTTCGAAGGACGGTAGATTGAAGAAAAGGGAAGAGCGGCGAAAGGCAGGCGGCGGGAGGGGACTTCCGGGCTGGCTTTTTAGGATCCTTCGCGTACTATTGGCGGTAGAGTGAAGAAAAAATGTAGAGTGGTGAAGTCAGGTGGTGGGACAGACTTCCGGGATGGCTTGAGCATTACCTTTATTTTTAAATGCAAATAATACAAATATAGTACATCTAAATACAAAAAAGAAAAAATAATATTACAGGGCACCCCCACCCTCCGGAGACCCCGTTTCCCTCCTTTATATTTCTTCATCTATAACAATTAAAAGATATACAATATATTCCAGCTGTGCTGGCTGGGGGATTCTGGGAGTTGAAGTCCACAGGACTTAAAGTCGCCAAGGTTGAGAAACACTGTCTTACAACATAAAGCACAGTTGATCTATCACAACACCTGCAATGTGAATCCTGCAAACACCTTTCCTGTGTAACAATCCATTGTGTAACCACGCTAGTGCAACTTGCGTTAATTCAAGATCAGATTTCCCTCTTACTTGTTCACAAACTTTCTCCCAAGACTGGATGTAGAAGCATTCGACATTCGCCGAGACCCCAATAACAAGAAGAGCAATCTCGAATTCAAGGTACTCCAAAATTGGTCCTTCATGCCGAAATGCCACATACCGCATTTTTCAGAGTATAAGACGCACCTTAGTTTTTGGGGAGGAAAGTAAGAAAAAAAGAAAAAAAAGAAATCCTGCCTTTGTCTACTAGTATCCATTGGTATTGTTTGCAGCCTGCAAAATCTCTGTTTGAAGCCGAACGATGGAGGCTGGTGGGCTACTTTCGATGTATAAGTCGCATCCAAATTTTCACTCTCTTTTAGGGTGTTAAAAGTGTCTTATACTCTGAAAAATACGGTATATATTTCTCTTCCCTTCATCTTCTAACAGCAGGTACAAAAGCTTTCCCGCTTGTGTATAAAATGCATACAAATTTCTGCGTGTGCACACAGCTTCATTACAAACATGGGGAGCCAAGAATAAATAGAATTCTTCCAAGCCCTGGAAAAACAGTGCTATTTCTTCAGATCAACATATATGCCATCCCCCCCCTCAAAAAAACCCACCTTCTTTAAAAAAAAAATATATTGAGGATGTGTAAACTTTGTGAAAGAGCAGCTCAGAAGTAAAATTGCAAAGCTTTTAAAACATCGAAGCAGCTTCGTTAAAGGAGGTTTTGGATGCCCAAGTGGGATGAAAAAGTAATGTCTGGATATATATTTTAAGAGCTTTTCAGTAATGCATTGCTACACAATGGGTTTAAAAAAAAAAAACAGGACGGAGGGAGGGAAAGAAGCATATTCCAGCATGCAAAAAGCTTGGCCAAGAAAATCCTTGTTTTTTCAGTCCATATTGTCCGAAAAGCGGTGATGTATATCCATCGTAGAGGTTTGTGGAGACCACCAGGTGATCTAATAGCTCTGTTCTTCAAAGCTGTTTCTAGTAGGTAAGCAGGAAGGAGATGGACTCTTCGGGTGAGCCAGCTGTAAAAACAAACGAATAATACAACATTAAGCAAAATGGTTCGGTTGAGATTGGCATATGTGGGACCAATTGGGGTAGGTTCTACAGGGGATTCCGAAATAATTTTATCATCTATTATTTTGTCTATATATTAAATTACTGTATTTTATTCCAATTTCATTTTTAATTGCAGTTTATTCCAATTTGATTTGATTTGATTTGATTATATTTATATGCCGCCCTTTTCCCCCGAAGGGGACTCAGGGCGGCTCACAACTCAAATCAGGGAAGGGGGGTACAGACAAAAAATTAAAAAACGAAACATAATTTCATTTTAAACTGTATTTTATTCCAATTTCGTTTTTAATTGCATTTTATCCAATTCCATTTTAAATGGTTTTGATCAGATTTTGGTCATAATTTGTGTCTGGAACTCTGCACTTTGATATGGCCCAAAAGCTAATCAATAAAGTAAAACTAAACTAAACAACTTTTCAAAATAAATAAAAAAGTAAAACTAAACTAAACAAGAGCAAAAATGGAAGCAAAGTTAGCATGTTTTTATTGACTAACGAATATTGGTTTAACGAGTTTGGAATTACAACGGTGCTGAAAAATATAACTTGTGATTAAATCCTCGAAGTTATGACCATTGCACTAGCCCTGAAGTCATATAATTGCAATTTAGAAAGATGTTAACAAGCTTGCATTGATGACGCTTGAACTGTCCTGGGGGGGGTGGGGGTCATGTGATCACCACTTGTGACCTTCCCAGCCGACAGGCAAAGTCAATGGGGAAGCCAGATTCGCTTAACGACCGGCTGTTCCATTTAACGACTGTAATAAAATGGTCATAAAATCTACTCCGCTTACATAATGACTTGCTTAACAATCGCACTGGCTAGTCATTGAAATTCTGGGCCCCAATTGTGGTCATAAGTCAAGGATTACCTCTATCTACAGAGTCATATGATAAACCTATTTATTCTAGATCAATATTTCTATAGGCTTGAGAGGAATCTGGTTAAAATAGCACTTCTTTTTCTGAACATCTAGTTAAAAAACAAAGCAATAGAGATAGTCCTTGATTTATGACAGTTTGTTCAATGACCATTTGAACGTACAACGTAAGTGACCTGACCTTTTTTTTTACACTTACGACCGTTGGCAATGGATTCATATTTATGACCGTTGTAGGTTCCCGGGGTCACATGACCCTGTTTCGCGACCTTCTGGCAAGCAACGTCAGCGGGGAAGCCAGATTCACTTAACAACCAGGTTACTAACTTAATAACAGCAGTCACTCCCTTAACAACTGCGGCCAGGAAGATTCGTAAAATGGAGCAAACCTGAACAAATTTTCACATAACCCCACACATTTCGGGCTCAATTGTCGTCGTAAGCCAAGGACTGCCTGTTTAAGTTATGGGGTGGGGTGGGGTTGGGTCACTAAGCAGTGTCTTGGGATCATATGATTTGCCACCTTCTGTCAAGCGAAGACAATGGGTGGGGGCTGCATGTCAACCCTGAAGCTGACCTGGCCGAAGCTGATACTGGATCTGAGGGATTTGGGGGGGGGGGGGGGGAATAGAGATAGCTGGAGTTTTGTAGCCAAAACAAAATACTTTCTCCTGGAAACCAAGGACATTCCCAAAGGTGGTCGGAAAGAGGAGCCGAGGTGGCGCAGTGGTTAGGGTGCAGTACTGCAGGCCACTTCAGCTGACTGTTATCTGCAGTTCAGCAGTTCAAATCTCACCGGCTCAAGGTTGACTCAGCCTTCCATCCTTCCGAGGTGGGTGAAATGAGGACCCAGACTGTGGGGGCAATATGCTGACTGTAAACCGCTTAGAGAGGGCTGAAAGCCCTATGAAGCGGTATATAAGTCAAATAAATAAATAAATGAATGAATGAATGAATGAATGAATGAATGAATGAATGAATAATAATGAAGTCACTAGGCAACTGGATGTCACCTTGATTAGCCCATATGACTGATTGTTTGGGGAAGGGAAATCTTTTACTTTCAATTAGGTGAAAACCATGGGAACATTCAGTCGGTTTTCACCAGCCTGTGCCAATATGATATCTATATATATAAAAATGGCTCTGTGTGTGTGTATGTTCCAGCATAACTCTGGCAGGCCTGGAGCAATTTCAACCAAACTTGCTACACAGATGACTTATTTTGTGGAGACAAGTACTATGGGGGTAAGACACCCCTAAAACCCCTCGGGATGTGGGCTCTGTTAAGATACAGCCTGTTGTGCCTTAAAATGGCTTCTACTGTACTGCCATAAAATGGCTTCTACTGTACTGCCATAAAAATGGCTTCTACTGTGCCAGGGCAGTGGAGTTGCCATAGTAACGGCTTCACAATACTCCACAGGGGGGCTCCGTCTGTTAAATCCAACATTAGAAATTAGTTTTAGTCCGGACATTTTCCCCCTATAAATAGATTCCTGGGCGACGCCGGGTTATCGGCTAGTATCCCATGAACTTGTTCTTTGAGGAATTCACCTGCCTTGGAGTTCTCTTTGCTATGGGTGTATTACTTGGCAACAAATTCACATAATAACCATAATAATAACGATGAGCTTGTCGATCAGAAAGGTCGGCAGATCAGTGGTTCGAATCCCTAGCGCCGTGTAACGGAGTGAGCTCCCGTGACGTGTCCCAGCTTCTGCCAACCTAGCAGTTCGAAAGCAGGTAAAAAATGCAAGTAGAAGAATAGGAACCACCTTTGGTGGGAAGGGAACAGCGTTCTGTGCGCCTTCGGCTTTTAGTCATGCCGGCCACATGACCACGGAGGCGTCTTCGGACAGCGCTGGCTCTTCGGCTTTGAAACGGAGATGAGCACCGCCCCCTAGAGTCGGGAACGACTCGCACGTATGTGCAAGGGGAACCTTTACCTTCAAACGAAAAACTGCAGTGATATAACTTAACAACTGTGGAATGGGGCAACACTCATTTTAACAAATGTCTCACTTAGAGAAGGGGATTTTGGGCTCAAATGAGGGCTTTTGATAAAAGACATTTTTCTAATCTCCACTGTTCCAATTTCCCCAGGAAATCAACATAAGCCGGGAGAGCAATAGACGTTTTAATGTGGCCTTGCCTGAAATTTGCGCCGGAGGGCCTGGGTCATAAGTGGAGTCAATCCTGTGCCAGTCTCAATGTTTTCTTTGTTATTCATTGGGGTTCCCCCTGGACTCCTGGTTAAGAAGAAAGAAAGAAAAATAACAATGCCACATTACGGGTAGTCCTCAACCTCCGACACCTATTCGAAGATACAACGGCGCTGGGAAAATTGGACATGAGTTTTTTTCACACTTAACGACCGTTGCAGCATCCCCAAGGTCACATGATCAAAATTCAGGCGCTTGGCAAGGGACTCGTGGTTATGACGGTTACAGAGACACGCAATCCCCATTGGTGGCATTCGGACAAGTGGAGTTTATGGGGAAGCCAGATACACAGAACGGATGGGGGTTTGCTCATTTAACCACTGCAGCGACCCACTTAACAAACGTGGCAAGAAAAAGTGTAAAATTGGGGCCAAAGTTCACTGGACAAATTTCTCACTTCGTGGCATGAATTCTCGTCTGACTTGTGGTCGTAAGTTGAGGACTGCCTGTCACAGAGTCGGAAGGGACCCTGGAAGTCTTCTAGTGCAGTGTTTCTCAACCTTGGCAACTTGAAGATGTCTGGACCTCAACTCCCAGAATTCCCCAGCCAGCGAATGCTGGCTGGGGAATTCTGGGAGTTGAAGTCCAGACATCTTCAAGTTGCCAAGGTTGAGAAACACTGTTTTAGTGTAACTCCCTGCTCAAGCAGGAGACCCTATACCACTTCAGACATAACTACTATTCATGATTTGTAGCAGCTCCACGATCAGATCCCCCAAATTCAGACGCTTGGCAACGGGTTCGCACTTACGACCGCTGCTATGTCCCAAGGTCACACGATCCCCTTTCGCGACCTTCTGACAAGCAAAGTCAGCGGGGGAAGCCAGATTCACTTAACAACTGCGTGACTCACTTATCAACTGCAGGGATTCAATTTACAACTGTGGCAAGAAATGTCATAAAATGGGGCAAAATTCGCTGAACAGATACCTCGCTTAGCCACGGAAAGTCTGGCCTCCACTGTGGTCGTAAGTCAAGGACTACCTGTAGACATCTTTGGCGTCATTTTCCACTGGATGCCACTATACCAACTGGGTGCCCCTAATATCCCCAAACTTTATTAGTTGAGGGGGGGAAAAAATCTATTAATTTACCTTTTAATAGCCACTTTTTTCAAGTGTTTCCGGAAATCTAAACCGTCTCGGTTGGGGGTACTAAAGAAGGAAGCCAAAAAGAACAGAGAACAAGATTAGAAAATCGCTAAGTTCTGAATAAAAATTAAAAGTACAATTACTATATACGTATACTTCCCCCCCTTTCTCTTTAAAAAAAACAGGAGTAATATAATACACTAAAATTAAATATGAATATTGAAAAGGAATTACAAATACCATCAAAATAAAATGGAGTTTGCTCAGAGGCTGAAATACACTAAGTAAATGAGATGAAGAGTGTGAAGCAGAGGAGAGAAGTAAAGGAAGAAGAGAGGGTAGGAGAGAGGGTGGGAGGGGGTAAGAGGAGGAGAGAAAGGAGGAGTGGAAAGGGGAGAGAGGAGAAGGAGAGAGGAAGGGGAAGTAGAGAAGAGAAGAGTGACAGAGGGAAGAAAGGAGGTAGAGAGGGGGAGGAAAGAGGGAGAAGAAAATGATGGATAAGTTACAAATATGGTGTATGGAGAGCAGAAGAGCCAATAATTGTTTTTGAGCGTTGATGGAGAGACGAATTGACGTAAACATTTAATAATACAATACGATGTTGGCTATGTTAATAGGATACATGTGGTTATGTGTTATGAAAATGAAGAAATAAAAAACTTTACACAAAAAAAAAAGATTAGAAAATCGCTCGGTACTGAATAAAAATTAACCAGAATTACAAATTACTATCAAACTTAAAGTATTGACCACAGTGTAAAATACAATGGCGACAGGAACAATTAATATCATTATAATTGCTCGTAAAAACTATTCTTACACTATTGCAGAGTTTAAAACCGATCGGAAGGCAATGGAGAATGGACAACTACAAAGGCTAAATAAACATCCATGCCGATACAAAACGCGGTGTAACTATTTTGAATATTGTTATGTTTGTCTTGGTTTTTCTTCTTTTTTTGTTATGCTTTCCCCCCTGTTTTTTAAAGGTAGAAATGCATAATAAAAACTATTTTATAAAAAGAAGAAAAGAAAAGCTTAAAGCCAGGGGGGAGAAAAATCGCTCAGTGGCCCAAATGAAAACATCAAGTCGTCTGCCAAAATTTCACACCAGGGCAAAATGACTTCTTACTTGAGAAAATTTGCAATGTGAGGAAGTGGTTGGGGGGCTTTGGGCTGGAGACGGATGCTCTGAAGGTCCCGGAAAGTAACCAACGCTTTGCGTCCCTTGGATGGGGAGGTTTCCTGAAACAGGAAGGGGAAATAGTATGGCATCCTCACATCTCAGAATAAGAGAATAACAGAGAACAACAGAATTGGAAGGGACCCTGGAGGTCTTCTAGTCCAGCCGCCTGCTCAAGCAGGAGACCCTACACCAGGGGTGTCGAACTCAATTTCACTGAGGGCTGTGTGTCAGGGCTGCGGCCATATTCCTCTTGGATCTCTGGCCTGCCACACTTTCTATTCTTCTACTATGCATTTTCTATGGTGGGAAAATGGGAGGTGGGGATTGTATGGAGTTAGATGATAGGTAGCCATAACAACATTCTTTCTAGAAAGCCAAGGTCATCCTTTGTCTTTGAACCTTTGCACCTGACCAGAACTGGATGGGTGGAACTGCCAGCATGGGCAGTGGGAGATTGGACCATGGGATGGGCTTGTGGGTGTGGGGGAAATATCTTGAACTTTCAACTGGGTGGGGAAAACTGGAAAGCTTTCAGATTCGGGTTTCCCCAGATGTGCCAATATGGCTCTCTGAATAAATTGGAACTTTGAGCAATACTTTGCCTTGGACTCTGATTTACTTTTGGATGCTATTTGGAACCCTGATATTGTGGTTGACCTCTGGGGCATGGCCAGCTTGATGCCATTCACTGGGCATGGCTGACTGGGTGGGTGTGGCCAGCTTGATGCCATTCACTGGGCATGGCCGACTGGGTGGGCGTGGCCAGCTTAATGCCATTCACTGGGCATGGCCGACTGGGTGGACATGGCCAGCTTGATGCCATTCACTTTGGCATGGCTGGGCGGGCGTGGCCGGCTTGCTGCCATTCACTGGGCATGGCCGACTGGATGGGCATGGCCAGCTTGATGCCATTCACTGGGCATGGCCGACAGGGTGGGCGTGGCCGGCTTGATGCCATTCACTGGGCATGGCCGATTGGGTGGGCGTGGCCAGCTTGATGCCACTCATTGGGCATGGCCGACTGGATGGACATGGCCAGCTTGATGCCATTCACTGGGCATGGCTGACTGGGTGGACATGGCCAGCTTGATGCCATTCACTGGGCATGGCTGACTGGGTGGGCGTGGCCAGCTTGATGCCACTCACTGGGCATGGCCAACTGGGTGGGCGTGGCCAGCTTGATGCCACTCAATGGGGGCCTCGTGTTTGACACGCCTGTCCTATACGATTTCAGACCGTTTCATTTCATGTCTTGCAAAGAGACTCCAGAAAGTTGACACAACATACGTCTGTGATAGCGAACATATGGCACGTTTTCCCAAAGTGGCATGCGGAGCCATGTCCCCTGGCACAGGCAGCATCGCCCATTACCCTTCCAGGTTTCTGGCCCCCATGAACATGCGGCGATCAGCTAGCTTTCATGCGTGCAGCAGTGCCGGAAACTGGAAGAGCTGGCCTTCCATGAGCATGCATACGCCGGCCAGCTGATTATCATGCACGCATGCGCTCCACTAACCGGAAGACCAGCTGCCTGGTGTACATGCGCGCTCCAGAAACCGGAAGTTCATTTTCTGGCACGCGCATGGCCCCTGGGAAGCTCCTCTTCCGGTTTGTGGCCTGGACGAGCATGCACGCATGCGAGGTCTGTCTAGACAGATGTCCTCGACTTACCACAATTCATTTAGTGACTGTTCGAATGGCACTGAAAAAAGTGACTTATGAGCGTTTTCCACACGTACATAAACTGCCAATCCCTCCTTCAAAAGGATAGAACGACACACAGGTAATCTTTTCACACTTGTGACTGTTGAAAGATCTCCCAAGGTCAGGTGATTAAAATCCAGGTACCTGGCAACTGATTCATATTTACGACGGTTGCCGCTTGCCCCGGGGTCACATGAGCCCCCTTTGGCAGCCTTCCGACAAGCGAAGTCAATGGGGAAGCCAGGTCCCCTTAACGACTGCGTGACTGACTTAACACCCGCAGTGGTTCACTTAACAAGAAAGGTCATTACAAATGGAGCAAAGCTCACTTAACAACCGTCTCGCTTAGCCACAGACATTACCTTGTCCATCGCTGCTTCACCCTTGGTCTTCCTCAATTTCACGTTCAGAAGGTCCTGGGTTGTTATTTGTAGAGGGACGTCTGTTTTTAACGGGGCAGGCTAAATTTGAGGAGAATAAATGGAAAAGGAAAGTCAGAATCCATGAATCGCACCCCCATGAAAACAAAACATTTATTCTCATTTGTAAATGTGTTTTTATTTTCCATTTTCATTTTCGTACAGTCACATATATACTGTGCATAACCGGGGCCATATAACATTAAACAATAAACACAGCCATTCCTCTTGTCAACAATACCCCCCAAAATAGAAACCCAATATAGCTCTTCGACCCTCCATACATCCTTTCTTTCGCCTCCCTCCAACTTTCCATCTTCCCTCCATCATTCCCCTCTACCCTACTTCCCCTGCCACTCTACCACTCCTCTCTCCCGATACACTCCCTCCCTTCCTTCTCACCCTGCCTCCCGTCCTCTCTCCCACCCTCGCTACCCCTCTTTCTTCTATCCCTCTACTCCTCCCTTCGGTGTATTTCTACTATCTATTAATATATTCAGCTTGATCTATTTTTACACTGGAATTAAAGAGTAACAGTATACAAGTGCAATCGCGTTACTTTGAAATCTAACACATACTATATATCCCCCCTCCCCCCCCCCCCGAAAATAAAACATTTATTAAGGGTTTGCTTGGGTTCTGACCTAAGCTTCCCTCAAACCACGAAGCAAACTCCTGGTCCCGACAAAAACCCCTTTTATTAATTGACTGTGAATTTTGCTCCTTCACATCCAGCAAAGTCTTTCCAGGGAGGATTTACAGTCACAGACCTCATCTGGCTTGGAGAGCTGCCAGGCTGAGATCTGCAGAACTTGGCAAGGAGCCTCGGAGAGTCACGAACCAATGAAGCGAACTAATTGTCTCCTGCAAACTCCACTCCCCTTTCGCTCCTCTTTTATGTCCTCTGGGAGGGGCCATTCACCCTCCACCTCTGGCCTTCCTCCCAAGTCGTCCCCTGTTCTTTAGCTGTTCCCTTCGTCTGGCAGCTCTGCACATGCGCGCGCTGGGAACAGGCTCCAGCTGTTCCTCTGCCTCACTGAAGTCTGATTCTGAAGGCAGCTGAAAACTGTCGGGACGGCTGTGCCCCCCCCTCTGCCTCCGACACAGAGCCCCTCATCTGAGCCTTCCCCAGACTCCAGGACTGGTCCAGGTTCCTCCCCAACCTCCTCACTGCCCGAATCTGCTGCCAACTCTGCTGGTCACTGGCCGAAAGTCACCCAGTCGACTCTCATGCCTAAATCAGAACTAGAACTCCCCGTCTCCTGGTTTCTAGCCTTAGTGCTTTACCACTGAAGCCTCCCTGTGGTGGTAATGAAGGTGGGCTGCAGTGGTGGGTTCCAAATCCCGTTGCAACCGGTAAGGTCACCACATGAACATACGCAACAGGTTGCATGCTGAATGTGCGTTAAGCGCCAAAGAGCTAAAATACAGATAAGGAGGGTGGGCCCTCCGGAGCACCGTGCCGGAACGGTACCTGGTACTCCCGGCAGACACTGGTACGCCTGAAGCGGGGCATACCACCTGCAACCCGAGCCGAGGTGGCGCAGTGGTTAGGATGCAGTACTGCAGGCCACTTTAGCTGACTGTGATCTGCAGTTCAGCGGTTCAAATCTCACCGGCTCAAGGTCGACTCAGCCTTCCATCCTTCCGAGGTGGGTGAAATGAGGACCCAGACTGCGGGGGCAAGTTGCTGACTCTGTAAACCGCTTAGAGAGGGCTGAAAGCCCTATGAAGCGGTATATAAGTCTAACTGCTATTGCTATCTATCTATCTATCTATCTATCTATCTATCTATCTATCTATCTATCATCTATCTATCTATCTATCTATCTATCTATCTAGAGCCGAGGTGGCGCAGTGGTTAGGGTGCAGTACTGCAGGCCACTTTAGCTGACTGTTATCTGCAGTTCAGCGGTTCTAATCTCACCGGCTCAAGGTCGACTCAGCCTTCCATCCTTCCGAGGTGGGTGAAATGAGGACCCAGACTGTGGGGGGCAAGTTGCTGACTCAATTTGCTAACAAAATTTGTAAACTGCTTAGAGAGGGCTGAAAGCCCTATGAAGCGGTATATAAGTCTAATAAATAAATAAATAAACAAACCCACCACTGGCGGGCTGTCAAACACCCCTATTTTGTTGGCACGACCACATGGGCACCACTACAGTTGTAACTTTGGGGACAGGATGCAAGTACCATTTTCTTCCGTGCTACCTTAACTCTGGACGGTGGCGGAAGGAACGGTCGTAAAGCGAGGACTACCTGTCCTTTGCATCCCTCGTGAACTGAACCGTAGCCCGCTGGGGTTCTGCACAGGTTAGCCTTTCCAAGCGTCAGAAGGTCTCTTGTTTAGAAAAGAAATTCCAAAATCTCTCTCTGGCAGGTTTTAGCATCCCTCTTACCTTCAGGTCACTCCGTCTTTTGAATACAAGGGGTGCTGGCGGAGGAGGCGGGGGCGGCAGTGGGGGTGGCGGTGGCGGAGGCGGTGGAGTGGGAATCTCTGGGTTTTGTGAAGAGAGAGGTAGGGGTTGCGTGAAGCCGAGTTGCCCATCTGCAGGAGAAGCTGATAATAGCTTTGGAGAGAACTGGTGGGGAGGGTTTCCCGCAGGAGCCGCGGCTCCTCTCTTCCGCTTGAGAAAAAAAAAAAGAAAAAAACAGATTTATTTAATATACTTATTAGTACTGGCAGTCCTTGACTTACGATAGTTCATTTAGTGACCGTTCAAAGTTACAACCGCCTCCTGCCAATCACCTCCCTGCGACCAATTAGATCGCATAGATTAGGCCTCCTCCGAGTTCCATCTGCCAGTCAGTGCCGACTGGCAACTACGCGGAGGAGAACCTTTTCAGTAGCAGCTCCGACCCTGTGGAACGAGCTCCCCGTGGAGATTCGTACCCTCACCACCGTCCAGACCTTCCGCACAGCCCTTAAGACCTGGCTAGCCCGTCAGGCCTGGGGACAAAGATAATTTGTCCCCACCCGAATGATGAATGAATGTTGCTTACTATTTTACTTCTATGTATTGTTTGTGTCTATTGTCTGTACCCTCCCCTCCTTATTTTATGTAAGCCGCCCTGAGTCCCCTTAGGGAAAAGGGCGGCCTATAAATACTAATAAACAAACAAACAAACAAACAACGGCATTGAAAAAGGTGACTTATGACCATTTTTCAGAGTGACAAAATTCAAAATTTCAATCTCAAAATTCAGATGCTTGGCAACCGATTCACATTTAGCAATAGCAATAGCAGTTAGACTTATATACCGCTTCATAGGGCTTTCATCCCTCTCTAAGCGGTTTACAGAGTCAGCATATTGCTCCTAACAACAATCCGGGTCCTCATTTTACCCACCTCGGAAGGATGGAAGGCTGAGTCAACCCTGAGCCGGTGAGATTAGAACCGCTGAACTGCAGTCAGCTGAAGTAGCCTGCAGTGCTGCACTCTAACCACTGCGCCACCTCGGCTCTATTTATGACGGTCACTGTGTCCCGGGGGGGGGATTTCCCCTTTGTGATCTCCTGACAAGCGAAGTCAATGAGGGAAGCCAGATTCACTTAACAACCGGGTGACTCACTTAACAACTGCAGCGATGTGGCAAGGAAGGCTGTAAAACGGGGCAAAACTCAACTTGACAAGTGTTTCACTGAATGACAGAAATGCTGGGCCCAGTTGGTCGTAAGTCGAGGACTAACTGTATTACAATTCAAATTTCAAAAACATTTTAAAACATTGAAGCGGAAAGCAGTATAACGTTAAAAGCATTAAAACGTCAAAAGTCAAATGGCACTTTAAAAAGGGGAGGGGGGGACTTCCCAGACTCATATATAAATAAGAAGCAACTGGGGGATTCTCAACCTTTATGCAGGAAAGAATAATATGTATAAATCTTCAGGTTAGAAAACCCTGGGTAGATGTGGAAACGAATATTAAAAAGGAAAATTTAGGAGAACGGGAAGAAGGGGGGGGGGAAGGGATCATCATGTGAATAAGTATTAATTAAGAAATAAAAAAATTGTGAGCTTTTAGATGCCAGCAAAACACGAAGTCCTTTATTAGTTCGGCTTTATTACGGCTATCAAATTTAACAAACATTTTATCTCATTTAGAGAAAAAAAACAGTTGATATAATATTAAATGGAAAAGGGGGGAAAGAGAGGGAAAACAGAAAAGAAAGTACTAAATATACAAGTATATATTCAAGAGTGAGATATAAAGTGGGGGGAAAACATAGTTAGGATAGATTAGCGAAAGTAAAAGGAATAAGAAATGATACCAAACTGTATTTGGATTTGCAGAAATACCGTCCCAAGGAAACATAAACGGAGATTTGAAAGAGACACTTATAACAACAGAAAAAGAAAGGGAGAGAGGAGGAGAGAATGAGAGGAAGAGGGGGGAAGAAAGAGATAAGGAGAGGAGGATGGAAGGGAGAGAAAGAAGGAGAGAGGGTAGGAAGGGAAGAGGTAAGGGAAGAAGGAAGGGGAATAGCAATAGCAATTAGACTTATATACCGCTTCATAGGGCTTTCAGCCCTCTCTAAGCGGTTTACAGAGTCAGCCTATCCCCCCCACAGTCTGGGTCCTCGTTTCACCCACCTCGGAAGGATGGAAGGCTGAGTCAACCTTGAGCCGGTGAGATTAGAACCGCTGAACTGCAGATAACAGTCAGCTGAAGTGGCCTGCAGTACTGCACCCTAACCACTGCGCCACCTTGGCTCTTGTAAGGAGAGGAGAAAAGAAGAAAGTAGGGAAGGGACAGAGGGAGAAAAGAAAGGGAAAATAAGGTGGTGTTACAACAGGAGGAAGGGATGGTAATTAAAGCAACCCAAACTGTATATTATAACCTATTAAATAGAATAACAAATGTATAAGAATGACAAATGTAAAGGAGAATCACAATTATGTCAATGTATATTTAAAATGATATGTAAGAGAATAGAAATTTTTTTAAAAATGGGGGAAAAAAGCAAGATATCAACATGGTTAACAACATAGCCAGGAGTTTGGACACCTGGCACATGATGCACTGGGGGTAGTCTTTGACTTATGACTGATTTACTTAGTGGCTGTCTCAAGTTATGAGACTCCCCCGAAAGCTACCTACAACCCATTCTAAAGCTAGGACGTCAAGCCACACACCCCTACAGTCGTATGACCACATTTTAGGCTCTTGGCAATCGACTCGCAGTTACGACCATTGGCAGTGCCCCGTGGGACTGCAATTTATCAATTCCCCCACCAGAAATAATCTTTTAGTGCTGATTCCATGAATGAAATGCACTAGAGTGAACTAAAAGTTTAATTCACGAGACCTCGCCTTTCCTGGTCTTTGGGATCATAAAGACAAGCGAGGCAATCGGAGAGGGTTGGAGTAGCTACAACTGTAGTAAGGGGTAACTAACGTGGAGTGTTGACTGCAGCTCAGCCACATCCCTTTTCAGGTTTTCGACTTCAGCCCTGAGCTCCCTCAGCTCCCCCAGGTACGTGTGCCAAGGAAGTGCTGTGTTTATAAAGATGTGAAAAACCTGGAAAGAGAAATAGCAGAGCAATTTAGACTTATATATATGCTTCACAGGACTTTACAGCCCTCTCTAAACCAGTGTTTTTCAACCTTGGCAACTTGAAGATGTCAGGACTTCAACTCCCAGAATTCCCCAGCCAGCGAATGCTGGCTGGGGAATTCTGGGAGTTGAAGTCCGGACATCTTCAAGTTGCCAAGGTTGAAAAACACTGCTCTAAACAATTAACAGTCAGCCTCTTGCCCCCAACAATCTGGATCCTCATTTTACCCACCTGGGAAGGATGGAAGGCTGAGTCAACCTTGAGCTGATGAGAATCGAACTGCTGAACTGCAGGCAGCTGGCAGTCAGTAGAATGAGGCTGCAGTACCGCATTCGAACCACTGTGCCACCCTGGTTCATTATCACATTGCCACACCATTAGAGGAGAGGTAAATGGTGCAAATTCAAGCATCATTTCTTTTTGGATAGTAGTGGATAGGATGATGGCTTAGATACCAGGAGACGATGAGTTCTAGTCCCGCCTTAGGCATGAAAGCTGTCCGGGTGACTTTGGATCAATCACCATGAGACTGTGGGTTCTAGTCCTGCCTTAAGCATAAAAGCCGACTGAGTGACTTTGGGCCAATCACCAGGAGATGGTGAGTTCTAGTCCTGCCTTAAGCATAAAAGCCGACTGAGTGACTTTAGGCCAATCACCAGGCAATGGTGAGTTCTAGTCCAGCCTTAGGCATGAAAGCCGACTGGGTGATTTTGGGCCAATCACCAGGCGATGGTGAGTTCTAGTCCCGCCTTAAGCATAAAAGCCGACTGAGTGACTTTAGGCCAATCACCAGGCGATGGTGAGTTCTAGTCCTGCCTTAAGCATAAAAGCCGACTGAGTGACTTTGGGCCAATCACCAGGCAATGGTGAGTTCTAGTCCAGCCTTAGGCATGAAAGCCGACTGGGTGATTTTGGGCCAATCACCAGGCGATGGTGAGTTCTAGTCCTGCCTTAAGCATAAAAGCCGACTGAGTGACTTTAGGCCAATCACCAGGCGATGGTGAGTTCTAGTCCCACCTTAGGCATGAAAGCTGACTGGGTGATTTTGGGCCAATCACCAGGCGATGGTGAGTTCTAGTCCTGCCTTAAGCATAAAAGCCGACTGAGTGACTTTGGGCCAATCACCAGGCGATGGTGAGTTCTAGTCCCGCCTTAGGCATGAAAGCCGACTGGGTGATTTTGGGCCAATCACCAGGAGATGGTGAGTTCTAGTCCTGCCTTAAGCATAAAAGCCGACTGAGTGACTTTGGGCCAATCACCAGGCAATGGTGAGTTCTAATCCCGCTTTAGGCATGAAAGCCGACTGAGTGACTTTAGGCCAATCACCAGGCAATGGTGAGTTCTAGTTCTGCCTTAGGCATGAAAGTCGACTGGGTGATTTTGGGCCAATCACCAGGCGATGGTGAGTTCTAGTTCCGCCTTAGGCATGAAAGCCGACTGGGTGATTTTGGGCCAATCACCAGGCGATGGTGAGTTCTAGTCCTGCCTTAGGCATGAAAGCCGACTGGGTGATTTTGGGCCAATCACCAGGCGATGGTGAGTTCTAGTCCTGCCTTAAGCATAAAAGCCGACTGAGTGACTTTAGGCCAATCACCAGGAGATGGTGAGTTTTACTCCCGCCTTAGGCATGAAAGCTGACTGGGTGATTTGGGGCCAATCACCAGGCAATGGTGAGTTCTAGTCCAGCCTTAGGCATGAAAGCCGACTGGGTGATTTTGGGCCAATCACCAGGCGATGGTGAGTTCTAGTCCCGCCTTAGGCATGAAAGCCGACTGGGTGATTTTGGGCCAATCACCAGGCGATGGTGAGTTCTAGTCCCGCCTTAGGCATGAAAGCCGACTGGGTGATTTTGGGCCAATCACCAGGCGATGGTGAGTTCTAGTCCCACCTTAGGCATGAAAGCCGACTGGGTGATTTTGGGCCAATCACCAGGAGATGGTGAGTTCTAGTCCTGCCTTAAGCATGAAAGCCGACTGGGTGATTTTGGGCCAATCACCAGGAGATGGTGAGTTCTAGTCCAGTCTTAAGCATGAAAGCCGACTGGGTGATTTTGGGCCAATCACCAGGAGATGGTGAGTTCTAGTCCAGCCTTAAGCATAAAAGCCGACAGTGACTTTAGGCCAATCACCAGGCAATGGTGAGTTCTAGTCCAGCCTTAGGCATGAAAGCCGACTGGGTGATTTGGGACCGATTCCTCTCCCTCAGCGCAGTCTACCTCACAGGGCTGTTGTTTTGAAGAAACAGAGGACAAATATTATGTACCATGTTACTGATAGAAGGGAATATTTTTATCTCACAGTATTATTATAATACCCCACAGCATGTTTTCTGCTTTGAGTTACCAATAAATTAATAAGGGCAGGATAACCACCTCATAAACAAACAAACAAACAAATTCAGGTTGCATTTTAAATCCTGCAAAAGGAAGCTTAGTTGGGCAAGAATTAAGTTTATCCAAAGGAAACCTGATTGCCATTAAATTCCCTTATAACCTTTTGGATCAGGGGAAAGTCCAAAAGAGCCGACATTCGTTGACTGAAATCAAGCCTCCGCATTAATTTTGCTTGTCAGAAAGTCGTAAAAGGTGATCACATGACCCCGGAACACTGCAACCATAATAAGTACATGTCAGTTGCAAAGCCTCCTATTTTTGATCTTGTGACCATGGGGAAACTGCAATTGTTATAAGAGTGGAAAACGGTCATATGTGTTCTGACTTGGATTTTCCAAGAACGGGAAGCAAACTACTTGTCCCGACAAAAACTCCTTTTATTAATTGACTGTGAATTCTGCTCATTCACATCCAGCAAAGTCTTTCAAGGGAGGATTTACGGTCACAGACCTTCTCTGGCTTGGAGAGCTGCCAGGCAGGTATCTGCAAAACTTGGCAAGGAGTCTCGGAGAGTCACGAACCAATGAAGCGAACTAATGGTCTCCTGCAAACTCCACTCCCCTGGCACTCCCTCTTTTATTTCCTCTGGGAGGGGCCATTCACCGTCCACCTGTGGCCTTACTCCCAAGTCAACCCCTGTTCTTTAGCTCTTCCCTTCGTCCGGCAACTCTGTACATGCACACACTGGGAACAGGCTCCAGCTGTTCTTCTGCCTCACTGATGTCTGACGCTGAAGGCAGCTGATAACTGGCATACGGCCCTGGCCCCCTCTCTGCCTCCGACACAGAGCCCTCGTCCAAGCCTTCCCCAGACTCCAGGACTGGCCCAGGTTCCTCCCCAACCTCCTCACTGCCCGAATCTGCTGCCAGCTCCACTGGTGGGCCACAACACTGTCACTTTTTCAGTGCTAAAGGATTGGACTCCCTATAAGGCAGCCTCAACAGAAAACGAACTTACCTGTGCAACGTGTCTCTGGCACCACCAACACCAACTAACCGTGCCAGCCAGGATATGTTTGAGGGCTTCTAATATGTCTCCAAAAGCTAAAAGCCAGGAAGCGAATGGACGTTTTTGGCTATGGAGGATAATCGGAGATCTGAAAACAACAGCCATATATAAATTAACATTTTCTTTGCAAAAACCATGACTGCTATTTATTACTTTCCAAGCCATCTTCCAATGAGCAAAGTCAATGGGGGAAGCTGGTTTCGCTTAATGCCGCGACAATATGTCGAAAACACACCTGAGTGTAGAACAAAAAGCAAGGAAACTAATCAAGGAGAGAAGCAACTTAGAACTGAGGAGAAATTTCCTGACAGTGAGAACAATTAACCAGTGGAACAGAAGTTGTGAATGCCCCAACACTGGAAGTCTTTAAGAAGATGCTGGATAGCCATTTGTCTGGAATGGTATAGGGTTTCCTGCCTAGGCAGGGGGTTGGACTAGAAGACCTCCAAGGTCCCTTCCAACTCTGCTATTGTATTGTATTTTTGTGCATTCTTTCCATAGTCATCACTTACTATTTATATAAAATCACGTATTATCATATGTTTGAATACCTTATTGTTATTACGTCCCTTCCAACTCTGCTATTGCATAATAAAGGTTTTAAAATGTATGACTTATTTAATGACTACATCGCTTAGAGATGGATGTTTTGGTCCCAGCTGTTGTCTTAAGTGACGGACTAGGCATGTTGTTTGTATAAAATGTGAAGGATGTGTGTTTGTGTTTTATTTTTATAGTTATAATGTACACTGAATATGGCATTTAAATTTGTTGTACGAGGTGCAATGACAATAAAGTAAAGTAGTAACCAAACATTAACAAGCTATAATCAAGAAACACTAGGGTAATCCTTGACTTACAACAGTTCATTTAGTGACTGTTCAAAGTTGCGACAGTACTGAAAAATTATCCTTATTTTGCCACCTTTCTTGTCCCAGTTCCTAACTTATCAACTGCAGCGATTCACTTAAAACAACCGAGGAAAGAGAAGTCGTAAAATAGGGCAAAGTTCATTTAACACATGCCTCGCTTTAGAACAGAAATTTTGGGCTCAATTGTGGTCGTAAGTCGAGGATTACCTGTTAACAAAAAAAAGATAAACGTTACTCAGAAATGCTGGAGCAAAATCGGGGAAAATCACTTACGTTGGAGGCAAAGCTTTTGAAGGAAGGCTGGAGGAAGATGTGAACGCGATATGTTTTCTTTCCTTCGAGGAAGGTTTCGTTCTGGATCTCCTTTTTGGGCAACATCGCTTAACTCTGGCCATTTTCTGCAATTCCAGGCTAAACTATAACCTCATCCGTGTCATTAGCCTGAACTGTTTGCGAAGGGCAACACATGCCAGGAAATTACCTATAACAAAATCAGATATCTTTATTGCTGTGTTTGACATGTTTTTAGAATTTAAAAAGAGGGAGAGAGAGAAAGAAAGAGAGGGAGAAAGAAATAGTTTGATGCAGCAATTTGTTATGGCAGTAGCTCTCAAATTGTAGTCCGCAGACCCTGGGGGAGGGGGGCTTATGTCACAGAGGTTCCCTGAAGGCTTGAAGAAATATTATGATTTAAATCCCGAGTTTTGGGGGTCCGTGTCCACAAAAGGTATTTAAAAGGGTGATCAGCAGCAAAAAAAGGTTGAGAACCACTGCATTATAGGGGGAAATAACATAATTAAATGTATCTGATTACAGGTAGTCCTCATTTTACAATCATTTGTTTCACTGTGAAGCTGTATATAAGTCTAAGTGCTATTACGGTACTATTGCAAGCTAACTCTGCTCACTGCCAGGAGTTCGATTCTGGCCTGCTCAAGGTTGATCATCCTTCCAAGGTCGGTAAAATGAGGACCCAGATTGTTGGGGGCAATATGCTGACTTTAATCCATTTAGAGACGGCTTCAAAGCAGTATAAAGTGGTAGATAAGTCTAAGTGCTATTGCTTGTGAAGGCAGGCAGGCATGGTGGTACAGTGGTTATAATGCAACATTGCAAGTTAACTCTGCCCACAGCCAGGAAGTTCGACCCTGACCGGCTCGAGGTTGACTCTGCCTTCCGTCCTTCCGAGGTGGGTAAAATGAGGACCCAGATTGTTGGGGGCAAGAGGCTGACTCTGTAAACCTCTTAAGAGAGGGCTGTGAAGCACTGTGAAGCGGTATATAAGTCTAAGTGCTATTGCTACTAACCCGGTTGTTAAATGAATCTGGCTACCCCACAGACTTTGCTTGATCATAACGTCGCTAAAAGCAATCAAATGATCGTGGGGCTCCGTAACAGTTATAAATATGAAACCAGTGCCGAAGCATTTAAATTTTGATCTGCAAAAATTGTGTTTTGGAAAAAACGTTCAATGACAACGAGTCACTTTTTTCCCTTGTGCGAGGAACGTTGAACGGTCACTAAATAAACTGTTGTAAGTCGAGGACTACCTGTAAACCGCTGCTCACGGCTGACCCATCGCGTGGACAAATAACTGGATTCCCACGACGCACTGAATCCGTTGCTCACGTGTCGTGCGAACGTGCCTTCGTGAGCCGAGATTTTATGGCAGAGAGGGTTTCTGTGTCCAGATTAGGCTTCCTCGGGGACGATCCCGGTAAAACTACCCGGGTTCATCAGCTTCCCTAGATGCGGGTAGCCACGTCTGAACGCGCCAGCAGCATCGCCACGCCAAATAATTCAAACTCCGCCGGAGCCAATCACAGCGCAGCAAGTGAGAGCCAACGTTCCATCCACCTCAAGCTTCAATGGGCATGAACATCCCTCTGATTGACCGGCCTTTCAGCGAATCCTCTTTTCCCGGTTTCCAAAGCGAGCCAATCAGAATAAATGTCGGAGAGAAAGGGGGGGGACAACGAAAGGGCAGGCAGAGCGAAAGAAGCCGGGCCCGCCTTTGAAAATTAAAAGCTACTCCAAGGGCCAATGAAGCGCCGCATGCTGATGCCCACCAACCAATCCGGTCTCCCGGTTCAATTTTCTCCCCCGCTCGCTTCGCTATTAACCAACCAATAGGAAAGAGCGTTAGCTTCCAAGTCACTCAATCGGAGCTGTCGTTTCATCTTGGGGCGTTATCCCAGGCGTTGTCCAATAGGTGTCCGGACGCCCTCGGGAGAAGCCAATGAGGAAGGGGATGGAATGACAACCGGCCAATAGGGAGCGCCGTCTCTTCCGCTCAGCAAAGAAAAAGGGGCGGTCCCGCCAGGGGAGGGGAGAATGCCACCGCCTGAGGAATGTCAACTATTCAACATGGAGACGGCGGTTACTACGCTCGAGACCATGGTAAGTCTCGGGACCGCTGCCCGGGCCGCCACCCCGCAGAACGGAGCCGCCGTTCCCCTGGAGGACCGAAGCGGCCTCCCGAAGAACGGCCTAAACGAACGGAAGGAACAAAAGGGGTGGAAAAGCCGCGGAGGAGGGAAGGAATGTAAGAAAACCTACCCCCTCCCCCCTCCCCGCCGGATTGCACCATTCCTCAAGTTTGGAGTGGGGGGGGAATCCTTGAATTAAATCTGGACGCGCCCATAATTCACCCCGAAAGAGGGGGGGGTTTCGCGGGCTCGCTGCGTTCCTTTCTGCCGTCTTGCTCGAGGGGGGCGTGGCCGTCGGTGGGCGTGGCTTCTTAGGCTGGTCCATTTCTTCTCCCAGCTCGATTCCCGCGGGGGCGTGGCAAATACTGCGTGTGGGCGTGGCTTGTATGCTGGGTTGGTTTTAGTGGTGGGTCACCCTTCTTCTCCTGCCCCCCAAGCGATTATGGGGCCTTTGGAAGGCTTTGTAAGCCTGGGGAGGGGGGGGAAAACATGCTTGGTTACATTGAAGGGAAAAGGGAAAATGTTGGGCAGAGAAAGTCCATTGGACTGGATGGTAAATTGCATTGAAAAGGGGAAAAAATAGCCTTTCCCTGCCTATAGATCAGCGTTTCTCAACCTTGTCAAGTTGAAGATGTCTGGACTTCAACTCCCAGAATTCCCCAGCCAGCGAATGCTGGCTGGGGAATTCTGGGAGTTGAAGTCCAGACATCTTCAACTTGACAAGGTTGAGAAACACTGCTACAGATAGTCCTCAACTTAATGACAGTTCATTTAGTCATCATCTTCATTTAATGACCCCATAATCCCTTGCGGGGATGGAGTCTGGGCAACTGAATGGAGCTAGCAGAGTGTATATTGGCCGGATCCCCTTCCTGTCCCCAGTACGGAGTTTTATTCAGCAGCAATAGAATAGAATAGAATTCTTTATTGGCCACGCAATGATTGGACACTCAAGGAATTTGTCTTTGGTGCATATATTCTCTGAGTATATCTCTGAATATATTAATGAGATATATTCTCATTGTGCCCACAGAGAGAAATATCTGCCTCTACCTAGGATCAAACTCACAGCCTCCTGATTGTGAGGTGAGAGCTCCACCTTTAGGCCAGCCCACCACTCTAGTTCGTTTAGTGTCCGTTCGAAATGACACTGGCATAAAAAAAAAGATTTTTCAAACGTATGGCCGCTGGTTAAAATCCAGCCGCTTGATACGACTGACTCGTATTTATGACGGCGGCGATGTTTGGGATCACCTTTTTTGCCACCTTTTGACAAACAGTCAATGGGGAAGCCAGATTCACTCAACAACCGTATTGCTAACTGAACCACTGGCATGAAAGGTCGTGAAACGGGAGAAAACTTGCTTAATGGCTGTTTTGCTGGCAATGTTTGGACTCAAATGGTGGTCGTAAGTCGAGGACCGCCAGTATTGAAGTCCTGGTACAAATGATTGATTGGTTTTGTCATCTGAAACCAATTATTTAGGGGCTTCCTTTACTCTGTTAAAAGGGACACAGTGGCTCATGTGCCTGACACAAGACGCTGAGTTTGTCGATCAGAAAGGTTGATAGTTCGAATCCCTAGTGCCACGTAATGGAGTGAGCTCCCGTTACTTGTTCCAGCTTTTGCCAAACTAGCAGTTCGAAAGCAGGTAAAAAATGCAAGTAGAAAAATAGGAGCCACCTTTGGTGAGAAGGGAACAGCGTTCTGTGCGCCTTCGGCATTCAGTCATGCCAGCCACATGACCACGGAGACGTCTTCGGACAGCTCTGGCTCTTCGGCTTTGAAACGGAGATGAGCACTGCCCCCTAGAGTCAGGAACGACTAACACATACATGCAAGGGAAACCTTTACCTTTAACCCTGTTGCCTTCTGAAGGGGTTGGTGCCCTCTAAATCCTATCCTCTGCCGATACAAAATGCTACCTGTGGTTGATTCCTCTTGCAATGTAGCCGATCTGGAGAGCACCAGGTCGATATAGCACATTTCTACCCATAAGGGAACCGAAAATAAGTTCAAGATGTTGCATGGCACCCTGTATTCAGTGCCATTTTCAGCCATGAAGCTTTTCCCCCCCCTCATCCTAGTTGGCACTGCACAATTATTATAAGGCTAAAGGGAAAGATCCAATTTGCTTTAGTGGTTAAGGCACCAGGCTGGAAACTAGGAGGCAGTGAGTTCTAGTTACGCTCACAGCTCACAGCTCACTCACAGTGAGTTCACAGCTGGGTGACTTTGGGCCAATCGCCAGGAGATGGTGAGTTCTAGTCCCGCCTTAGGCCATGAAAGTCAGCAGGGTGGCTTTTGGGCAGTCGGCAGGAGACTGGGAGTTCTAGTTTTGCCTTAGGCATAAGAACTGGCTGAGGAGGCCCATCGCTAGGCGATGGTGAGTTCTAGTTCTCTTAGGCATAAAAGCTGGATTGGAGGCCACTCCCTCTCTCTCAGCTCAGCCCGCCTCACAGGGCTGTTGTTGTGAGAGGGGGAAGGAAGAGGGACTACAGGTAGCCCTCGATTTACAACCACAATCGAGCCCAACAGTTTAGTTGTTAAGTGAGACATTGGTTACGTGGCTTTTGCCCCATTTTATGACTTTCCTTGCCACAGTGAATCACTGTGTTGTTAACCACGGTTGTTAAGTCAACCTGTCTTCCCTGTGGACTTCGCTTGTCAGAAGGTCGCAAAAGGGCCATCCCCTGTCCCCAGGACGCTGCAGCCCGTCATAAATGTGAGCCAGTTTCCCAGCATCTGATTTTGATCATGGGGATGCTGCAAAGCCCGTAAATGGTGCAGTGACCTCAAGGGGGAGCTCTCGCCTCACAATCAGGATCCTAGGTAGAGGCAGCTATTTCTCTCGGCACCCTGAGAATATATCTGCTGAACAAAACTTCGCCCTGGGGACAAGAAGGGCATCCGGCCAGTAAACACTCGGCTGGCTCCAGTCACTTGCCCAGACTCCACCTCGCAAGGGATTATGGGGAGTCGTGAAACGAAGAAGCTGCTACTGCAATGGCCGTAACTGTGTAAAACGGTCATAAGTCACCTTTTTTCAGTGCTGTCGCAACTTCGAACTGTCTCTAAATGAATGGGAGGGGGGTGTAAGTCGAGGACTGCCTGTAAGTGACGTAATCTTGGAACTTCTCGATGGGAACCCCAATCGGATTTTGCTTTTTAATTTCCGCGCTCCTTATTGAGCCTCTTCCGTCGCTTGCAATCCTTTCTAAGCTTTTTCGTCCGAGCGTTGTTTATTTATTTATTTATTCATTATTTATTTAGTCATGACTTACTTATTCAATGTCAATGCTGCCCGTTTCCCAAATGACACGGAGCGGCTTGATGGGTATTCCAAAACTTTCCTATTCTCCTCCCCCCATGTCCCCCCCCACCTGCCAGGAATGACCTCTTGTATTGTTACAAAGAATAGTTGTAGGAATTAGGTATAGCTAATCCAGAACAGTGCTCTGCCCCCCCCCCCCTCCGGCAAAAAAAACCTTTTTGGGCAGCAGGAGAGAGGTTTTTCCATGGGCGAAGGCAGGGGTGGGCGGAGGCAGGGGTGGGATTCAGCTGGTTCCATGGGTGGAGGCAGGGGTGGGATTCAGCTGGTTTGAACGGTTCCACCACAAAACCGCGGTAGACTAAAGCACGCTCGACGAAAGCGCGTACCTGACGTCATCACAGCACGACGAAAACATCACGCTGTGAGCGGTAAAGTTAAAATTAATGCGAAAACCTTACCCTAACCCCCCCAAACCTAACCCTAAACCTAACCCTTAACCTAACCCTAAACCTAACCCTTAACCTAACCCTAAACCTAACCCTTAACCTAACGCTAAACCTACCTTTACGTGAATCGGCTTGCTTTAAAAGCGCTTTTTAAAGCGCCCTTTTTTCTCCGCGGTCGTATTTGTCGCGCTGCTGATGACGTCAGGTACGCGCTTTAATCGGGCGCACTTTAGTGGACCGCGGTTTTGTCGTGCCACGGGTTCGAACCGCGAACACAGGGGTCGGGGACCTCTACTGTAAAACACAGGTAGTCCTCAACTTATGGAAGTTCATTTAGTCACCATTCGAACGTACGCCGCTGAAATAAGTGAGTTACGACCATTTTTCTCACACAACCATTGCAGCATCCCCATGGTCAGGGGTGGGGCTCAGCCAGTTTGCACCGGTTTGGGCGAACCAGATGCTAATTTTACATCTGATCCGCTGAACCGGTACTTGCAAGGATTCGCTGGCCTCCCCCCTCCCCTCCCCGGAGTTTCCACGCGGCCCGTTTTGGTTGCCAGGTAAGTGCAGGGCCTGCGCGGGCGGAGGCTCTGGGAGGGTGAAAAACGGGTCTCCCGGAAATCTGGAAGCAGGCCTGTTTCTGGCCTCCGGAGACCATTTTCGCCCTCCCAGAGGCTTAAGGAAAGCCTCCAGAACCTCGGGAGGGCGAAAACGCCCCTTCCCTGCAGTGGTGTAGGAGGACAACTAGGACATGCCCATCCAGCAACTCGGCAGAGAACCAGTTGTTAAAATGTTTGAATCCCACCAATGCCTGGAGGGGTTATAGTTTTGCGTGCGGCCTGCATCTTGTGGATGGGGCTTCGCTTGTTTGGGTGGCCCGGTTTCTGGCTTGCCGTGGCCCGCTGCCGGTCCACGGTTCCTAACCCCCGGTCAGGGGCTGACACGATAGCAGTCTTCCAATATTTGAGGGGCTGCTGCAAAGAACAGGGGATCAAGCTATTCTCCAAAGAACAAGAAGCAACGGATGGAAACTAATCAAGGAGAGAAGGCAACCTGGAATTAAGGAGAAACCTCCTAACAGTGAGGATGATTCACCAGTGGAACAGCTTGCCACCAGAAGTTGCGGGTGCTCCATCACTGGAGGTTTTTAAAGAAGAGACTGGATAGCTGTTGGCCTGAAGTGGTATAAGGGCTCCTGCCTGAGCAGGGGGCTTGGACTAGAACAGTGTTTCTCAACCTTGGCAACTTGAAGATGTCCGGACTTCAACTCCCAGAATTCCCCAGCCAGCATTCGCTGGCTGGGGAATTCTGGGAGTTGAAGTCCGGACATCTTCAAGTTGCCAAGGTTGAGAAACACTGGACTAGAAGACCTCCGAGGTCCCTTCCAACGCTTGTCATTCCTGTTATTCTGTCTTGCTGTTTTCCCGGATGGTGAGAGGTATCCGTCCGCTGCCCTTTTTATGTTGTACTACTAGGGAACATGGACAAAAAGCAGTGCAATGTTAAAAGGGCATTGGCCGGTAATGCTCAGTCAGCTAAAAAAGACAGCATGGAGGGAAATGCTATTATCATAAAGATTTGGGACGCTGCGTGCGACGGCTTTAAAACAGTAAAGGAAAATCCCATCTTCCCCTCTGGAGATAGATAGATAGATAGATAGATAGATAGATAGATAGATAGATAGATAGATAGATAGATAGATAGATAGATAGATAGATTTGAGTTTTGCCTAGGAAGCATTAAAACACGAGTGCTCTTTGGCCTAGGATACAAGTCCACCAATGGCCCTTAGATTTATATGCCGCTTTGCAGTGCTTTACAGCCCTCTCTAAGCGGTGTTACAGAGTCAGCATCTTTCCTCCAGCGATTTTGGGTCCATATTTTACCCACCTCGGAAGGACGGAAGGCTGAGTCATCCTTGAGCTGGTCAGAATCGAACTTCCTGGCTGTGGGCAGAGTTAGCCTGCAATACTGCATTCTAACCACTGCGCTTTCAGAGAGGGAGGAAGAAAGGAAGGAAAGAGAAGGAAGGAAGGAAAGAGTAGGAAGGAAGGAAGGGGAGAGAAGGATGGAAGGAAAGAGTAGGAAGGAAGGGGAGAGAAGGAAGGAAGGAAAGAGTAGGGAAGAAAGGAAAGAGTAGAAATGAAGGGGAGAGAAGGAAGGAAGGGGAGAGAAGGAAGGAAAGAGTTGGAAGGAAGGGAGAGAAGGAAGGAAGGAAAGAGTAGGGAAGAAGGAAGGAAAGAAGGAAGGAAGGAAGGAAGGAAAGAGTAGGAAGGAAGGGGAGAGAAGGAAGGAAGGAAAGAGTAGGGAAGAAGGCAGGGGAGGGAAGGAAGGAGGGAGAGAAGGAAGGAAAGAGGAAGGAAGGGGAAAGAAGGAAGGAAAGAGTAGGAAGGAAGGTGGGGGAAGGAAGGAAGGGGAGAGAAGGAAGGAAAGAAGGAAGGAAGGAAAGAGTAGGAAGGAAGGAAAGAGTAGGAAGGAAGGGGAGAAAAAGAAGGAAGGGAGGAGAAGGAAAGAGTAGGAAGGAAGGGGAGAGAAGGAAGGAAAGAGTTGGAAGGAAGGGGAGAAAGAGAAGGAAGGGAGGAGAAGGAAAGAGTAGGAAGGAAGGGGAAAGAAGGAAGGAAGGAAAGAAGGAAGGAAGAGTAGGAAGGAAGGGGGGAGAAGGAAGGAAGGAAAATTGCAATAGCAGTTACATATGGTTTTACAAGGCTTACAGTCACGAAACAACTGCAAGGAAACAGCCCAGCGCAGAGAACACCAAGGACCCCCCAGTTCTCCTCTTCCTTCTCCACTCTTCAAATCCCACTCCCTTCAAGCACTGATGAGGTTATCGAGTTGGGTCATGAAACGTCTGCAAGAAAAGAAGAAAGCTCGGGGAGCCCCAAGGACTCTCCCTCCTGGGTCTTTTTAAAAAGAGACCGGACAATCATTCCTCCATAATGGTCTAAGGTCTCCTGCTTGACCCCCAAGGTGGCTTCCGACTCCGTGGCTCTGTTTCCCCTGAAATCTTCCCTGCTGACAGGAGCTCTGACTTCATTGCACTACTGTACTTGCCAGCTAGCAGTGCAATAGTATTGTCAAAGCACTTGCGAGCAGAACCCGCAACGGCGGCGGTGGCATCGCTCCCCGTTTCTCCCACCCTCCGTGGCTGGACAGGGAGCCATTTGGGCTCCAAAGGATCTGGGCTCTCACGCGCCTTGTTGATACAAGAGGTGACCTTCAAGTGGTCCAAGAATACAAAGGAAAGATTCTGGTCCCTTTTGCTGGATGGGCAGCTGGGAGGAGGGAGGGGCTTCTGCGGGTTTCTGAAACTGCTGGTTGTGGAGCTCCAGAGGGGTCTCCTTGGTGAGGGAGGGCTCTTCTGTGGCTTCCCAGTCGGTTGGGTCCAATCGGTGATTCAATGACCCTACAGTTTGTTCACAGAACAATTTCTTTCTTTCTTTCTTTCTTTCTTTCTTTCTTTCTTTCTTTCTTTCTTTCTTTCTTTCTTTCTTTCTTTCTTTCTTTCTTCCATGCTTCCTTCTTTCCTTTCATGCTTGCTTCCTTTTTTCTTTTTTTCCTACCTTCCATGCTTTCTTTCTTTCTTTCCTTCCTTCCTTTCTTTCTTTCTTTCCTTTCTTTCCTTTCTTTCTTTCTTTTCTTTCTTTCTTTCTTCCTTCCATGCTTCCTTCTTTCCTTTCATGCTTCCTTCCTTTTTTCTTTTTCCCTACCTTCCATTCTTTCTTTCTTTCTTTCCATCCATCTTTCCTTCCTTTCATCCATGCTTTCTTCTTTCCTTCCATGCTTCCTTCTTTTTTCTTTCCTTCTTTCTTTTTTCCTTCCTTCCATGCTTCCTTCTTTTTTCTTTCCTTCCTTCCATCCATCCTTCCTTCTTTCTTTTTTCCTTCCTTCCTTCTTTCTTTTTTCCTTCCTTCTATTCTTCCTTCCTTCCTTCCATCCTTCCTTCCTTCCTTCCATGCTTCTTTTTTTCTTTCCTTCCTTCCATGCTTCTTTCTTTCTGTCCTTCCTTCCTTCCATGCTTCTTCCTTCCTTTCTTTTTTCCTTCCTTCCTTCCTTCCTTCCTTCCATCCATCCATCCATCCATCCTTAGATTTGTATCTTGTCTTTGTTTTATAAATGTATTTGCTGCATACCCTTGCTTTGCTACAAAACTGTGTGATCGGGCTTGATACATGGACATTTAAAGCTTGAAGATGAATGTAGAATGTGTAATCGTTAGCATCGTTGGAATAAGGCAGTTGGAACAGAGTTCCTTTCAGGTGGGGAGAGTGAGTTTTCAGGTGGGGAGGGGGAGTAGAATGTCTAAACTTCCAGCCTGCAGGCCGGATGAGTCACACACTCACCATGCCCACTCCCAGTTTAGCAAAGGAGTAGCATCACAGTATGTTAATATAAGGCAACTGGCAGTTGGAACTGAGTTCTTTTCAGGTGGGGAGGAGGAGTAGAACTCCTTAGCATCAGAGCGTGTTAATTACTGCATAAAAAATACTAATGATCTGATGATCATTTAGAAAAATCCTTTCTTAGCGAGCACCTAGAAGCCAAGAGGAACATACGTGCCAAATTTCAAGTTTGTGGGCTTTACGGTTCTGGAGATTTTGTGATGAGTGAGTGGTATTTGGCTGACAAGATAGATGATAGATAGATAGATAGATAGATAGATAGATAGATAGATAGATAGATAGATAGATAGATAGATAGATAGATAGATAGATGATAGATAGATGATAGATAGATAGATGATAGATAGATAGATAGATAGATAGATAGATAGATAGATAGATAGATAGATAGATAGATAGATAGATGATGGATAGATAGATAATGGATAGATAGATGATGTATGTATGTCTGTCTGTATGTATAACACACACACACACACACACTTACACACGTTATTTTATTACTAACTCAGGGCAGTGAACATACAAAATATGTTCCTTCCTCCTTATATTTTTCTTCACAACAACCCTGTGAGGTGTGTTGTTAGAAGAACTGGCTGAAGTTGCCCAGCCGGTTTTCATGCCCAAAACGGGACTCGAACTCACCGTCTTCTGGTTTCTAGCGTGGTGCCTTAACCAGTACACTAAAGAGCTGAAGGACAGAATTGGTCTCTCTTTAAAAGGCTCAGTTCCCACCTTCTGCTGTCTAATCCTAATCCCTAATCCATTGGTATATGAAATCTGTCTTGTTTGCAAAAGCGGCTGAAATCACAGTGGCTTTATATACAGGTAGTCCTCGACTTATGACCAGAGTTGAGCCCGACATTTCCCGTGCTAAACGAGACATTTTGTTAAGTGGGATTTGCCCTGTTGTTAAATTAGTAACACGGTTGTTAAGCGAATCGCTCGTCAGAAGGTTGCCAAAGGGGGGAATCGTGCAATCCCGGAACAGTACCACGGTCATAAATGTGAGTCAGTTCCCAAGGGTCTGGATTTTGATCAGGTGGCCACTGGGATGCTGCAATGGTGGTACGTGTGAAAAATGATCCTAAGTCACTTTTTACAGCGCCGTTGTAACTCCGGTCACTAAAGGAACCGTTGTTAAGTCGAGGACTGCCTGCAGATGTCAGGAAGTGATCCCGCTCTGCCCATTTACTCAGCCTGACTCCCTTCCCTGCAGCTCCCGCTTATCCCGTAGCTCAGGCAAAAGGACCAACATTCATCCTCTTCAAAACCAGCCTGACTGAGTATCCTCAGGAGGAAATGCGGCCTCCTTAGCTTGTGTTTGATGAGTGCAATTTGTGCACCGTACGCCACCGCATTTATTCATGCTGTAACTGGATGCTTTGATCGAAACCGGTCCTTAAGGTGCCATTAAAGTGAGGTATGGGCAGTGGTGTAAATGCAATAACCATAAAAGCATTACCTAAAAAAAAACATACTATATTTTTCAGAGTATAAGATGCACCTTTCCCCCCCTAAAAGAGCATGGAAATGTTGGTGCATCTTATACACCGAATACAGCCGTTTTTGGCCTCCCGCATCCACCCCAGAAGCACTCTGCAGGCTTCAGCAGGGCTGGGGGAAGGCAAAAATGTCTCCATTTTTGCAAGAAACTGCCCATTTTCCGCCAATTTTTTGCGAAAAAACTGCATTTTTGCCGCCTCCCAGCCCTGCTGAAGGCTGCAGAGTATTCCTGGGCGCCAGAGAGGTCAAAAACTTTTTTTTCTTACTTACCTCTTTGAAATCTTGGTGCGTCTTATACACCGGTGCGTCTTATAATCCGAAAAGTACGGTATTTATGGAAATGTTTACGACCATGGACCTGCAGAAAAATTAAACACGGAAGCACTGGAGTCAGTTGGAACGAGGGGAAAAGAAACCTAAGACCGGGGGGGGGGGGAGGCATTTTTTGGGTTTTAAATGCCCTCGTGCCAGGATGGTGAACCTATGGCCACGTGTGCCCGAGGTGGCGTGCAGAGCCATCTCTCTTGGCACCCGAGCTGTCGCCCAACTCGCCTGCAGCTGCGCATGCACGCCCCTCCCCCCCCCCAACTGGGGTTCAGGCCTCGGGTGTGCATGCGTGCAATTCAGGAGACCCAGCTGGTCTTCGGAGCTCTCTTGCGCTTGTGTGCGTGTTTGCGCACGTGCCTGAGCATACTTGCATACAGTGCACGCATTTGCAGATGGCATTCATGCATGTGTATTGCCTGTGAGAAAAACGCACACATGCGCAGATGGTGCAATTGCACCATCTTTTATTTCTTTTCCTTTCCCTTTTCTCTTTTCTCTTTTCTTTTTTCTTTTCCTTTTTCTTTTTCTTTCTTTCTTTTTTCTTTCTTTCTTTTTCCGTTTCCTTTCTTTTTCTCTCTCCCTTTTTCTTTCTTTTTTCTTTTCTTTTTCTCTCTCTCTTTTTCTTTCTTTTTTCTTTCTTTTTTCTTTCTTTTTTCTTTCTTTTCTTTTTCTCTCTCCCTTTTTTTTCTTTCTTTTTTCTTTTTTTTTCTCTCTTCCTTTTTCTTTCTTTTTTCTTTTCTTTTTCTCTCTCTTTCTTTTTTCTTTCTTTTTTCTTTCTTTTTTCTTTCTTTTTTCTTTCTTTTTTCTTTCTTTTCTTTTTCTCTCTCCCTTTTTTTTTCTTTCTTTTTTCTTTTCTTTTTCTCTCTTCCTTTTTCTTTTTCTTTCTTTTTTTTTCTTTTTCTCTCTTCCTTTTTCTTTTTCTTTCTTTTTTCTTTCTTTTTTCTTTTCTTTTTCTCTCTCCCTTTTTCTTTTTCTTTCTTTTTTCTTTTCTCTCTCTCCCTTTTTCTTTTTCTTTCTTTTTTCTTTTCTTTTCTCTCTCCCTTTTTCTTTTTCTTTCTTTTTTCTTTTCTTTTCTCTCTCCCTTTTTCTTTTTCTTTCTTTTTCCTTTTCCTTTCTTTTTCTCTCTCCCTTTTTTTCTTTTTTTTCCTCTCTCTCTTCCCTCCCTATTTATTTGATTGCTTGTTGGTTTATTATGCTGCCTATCTCCCCTACAAGGTGATCTTATGCCATCTTCCCTTCCCCAAATCGTCCTAAGCAAAGGCATTTGGTGCTTCTCGCTCTGTACATGGCATGAATGGGGTGTGATCCTTTTTTTCCCTGTTTTAGTTCCAGAAGGCCGAATCCGATCTGGATTACATCCAGACAACGTTGGAGTTTGAAATGATGAAACGGCTCCCTAATGAACTCGCCCAAGAGGTACCGTCCTTAGGCATATGACTGATAGCATTGCTGACATCCTCTGACAAATATTTTAAAGCTTTGTCATCAAGGTTCTTCAGCATCACCATATTTTACAGAATAAGCACAATTGTTTGGGGTTGCAGGGTCCATAAATCATGTTTTACAAACTCAAGATTGACGCTATCAAGTCCGAACAAACCTAGGACTTGACAGTCATTATAACCAATGGAATATTTGTAGCTCAGGATTGAACTGCGGGGGTCCTTCGTGTTTGCTGAGTCCAGATATTTCCTTCCAGACGTTTCCTTACCCAACTAGGTAACATCATTAATGGTAAAAGAAGGAGGGGCTTGCAAAATGGAGGCAGAAGAAGATTGTTGGGGTCCTTAGTGCTGTCTTGAGTTTACAGTCGTTTCATTACGGAGCCGAGGTGGCGCAGTGGTTAAATGCAGCACTGCAGGCTACTTCAGCTGACTGCAGTTCTGCAGTTCGGCTGTTCAAATCTCACCGGCTCAGGGTTGACTCAGCCTTCCATCCTTCCGAGGTGGGTAAAATGAGGACCCGGATTGTTGTTGGGGGCAATATGCTGACTCTGTAAACCGCTTAGAGAGGGCTGAAAGCCCTATGAAGCGGTAGATAAGTCTAACTGCTATTGCTATTATCAAACTCGGTAGCATCATCAGTGTTAGTGGGAGTGTTGTCTTCTTTTTGGCAGTTAAACAGAGAGCAAACCCCACTCCCCTCTAGCACTGATGATATTACCTAGTTTGGTAATCAAATGTCTGCAGTGGTGGGATTCAGCCAGTTCGCACTTACTTGGGAGAACCAATTGTTAACTTTCTAAGCAATTCGGAGAACCGGTTTTTGGAAGAAATCTCATTTTGGTTTTTTCCCACTTTGCAGGGCTAATCCTGTAAGGAAGGCAGGGAGGAAACATTCTGGTGTTGTTTCTAGCCTCATCTTTATTGCCCTGCTTACAGAAACTGCCTCTCCGGTTAACCCTTATTACCATTGTAACAGCGAAGGCGAAGCGCCCATCGACCTGAGTGACGTTGAGTTGGCCACGCCCTCCCGGTCACATGACCACTGAGCCCCCGCCTACTCAGCTGATCATGACAGCAGAGAACCGGTTGTTAAATTATTCGAATCCCACCACTGAATGTCTGTAAGGAAACAACCAAACCCACAGAGCACCAAGCACCACGTAGCCGTTATAATTTTGCTTGCCCCTTAAATGGACAATTTGGGGGCCTCATGATTACGTCTTACGTATGCATACACATTTAAGGTTTGTCTTAACTTACCTATCTTCACCCTCAGAAGACTGTTAATCAGTTCTTTAAGACTATAACCCAAAGACCTAATAATTTTCCAGTGGCTAACTATGTAGAAGTACTTATTAACGTAGAAGTTACTGATTAACATTTTGGAGATGGGAGCAGGCAATTTTTCTTGATCCAGCCAACACAAATGAGGTTTGCAAAAAAATATTTGGATCCAAACAAGCTTTCTGCACTCTGCAGTTACAGTCAGAATAGATTCGAGAGTCTGCATCTCTAATTCCAATTGTTGTTGTTAGTTGCGAAGTCGTGTCCGCCCCATCGCGACTCTATGGACCACGTTCCTCCAGGCCTTCCTGTCCTCTACCATCCCCAGGAGTCCATTGAAGCTCACGCCGACTGCTTCGGTGACTCCATCCAGCCACCTCATTCTCTGTCGTCCCCTTCTTCTTCTTTTGCCCTCCATCTTTCTCAGCATGAGGCTCTTCTCCAGGGAGTCCTTCTTCCTTCTCATTTGGTGGCCAAAGCCTTTGAGTTTCCTCTTCAGGATCTGGCCTTCTAAAGAGCAGTCAGGGTGAATCTCCTCTAGGACTGACCGGTTGGATGGCCTTGCAGTCCAAGGGACTCAATGCAGGAGTCTTCTCCTCCAGCACCCGAGTTCAAAGGCCTCCATTCTTTGGCGCTCAGCCTTCCTTATGGTCCAACCTTCACAGCCATCCATTGCAACTGGGAAAACCACCGCCTTGACTAGATGCATTTTTATTGGCAGGGGGATGCCTCTGCTTTTCAGTATGCTGTCTAGATTTGCTAATTCTAATATTACAACTTAAATTGTCCAGTGAAGTTGATGGACAACAGCATAGAATGAGCCGAAAAACCAAGTTTCTCCTTGTACAGTGCTTGGTGTCAATTTCGGGAATGGGCTTAAATGGTTGTGAAGAAGCCACTTGTTCCGTTTTCCATCCGTTCCTTCACTTTCTGGATGATTCTATCGAGTGTCCCTCGGGTGCTTTCTTTTTTCAAGGCGCAACTGGGCTTTCTGAGTTTTTCTTTGAAGACCCTTTGCTTCTCATCCAAGAAGCTTCTTCAGCTCAAAAAAGCTTCTTGGATGAGAAGCAAAAACGTTTTCCGGAGAAAAACCAAAAATTCCAGTTGGGTCTTGGGGGAAAAAAAGAGAGAGAGACTTTTGGAACAACCATGATCCGAGAATTTCCACAGACATAAGGTAATAGATACTTCACTGTACCTTGGATCAATATTTATATAATATTGCATAATATTATGTAATATTGATTACTCCCCCTCCTGCTCTCACTATGACAACGCTGGGAGTTGACACTTTTTATTTATTTATTAGAATTGTCAAACGAAAATGAGAACAAGAATAAAAGAATAAAAATAGAGGGACAATAGTCCACTTATTCATGCCCCCTCTACTAAGCACTTAAGCAGTGGTGGGATTCAGCTGGTTCGCACCGATTCGGGAGAACCGGTTGGTAACTTTCTAAGCAGTTCGGAGAACCGGTTGTTCGAAGAAATCTCATTTTGGTTTTTTCCCACTTTGCAAGGCTAATCCTGTAAGGAAGGCAGGAAGGAAACATTCTGGTGTTGTTTCTAGCCTAATCTTTATTGACCTGCTTATAGAAACTGCCTCTCCGGTTAACCCTCATTACATTGTTACAGTGCTTATCTCTTTGTTTATGTGGCTTTCAGCCAATGAGAGTCTGGACTGATTAAAAAACATTCTTATTTACGTTTGTTTCGGCTTTCGTTCCTGCACGGAGGAGGGGGGTCAGAACAGGTTTGTTAATGATGTGCTCGAAGCTTTTGGTCTTCCCTTTCTTATTCTGCGCCGGACTTCTTGCTTTGGAAACAGGAAAATCCTCTGGTCCTGATACAGCAGCTGTCGGTAGTGAAATCACGTTACAAAGACTTGTGCAAACAGCTGGAGAAGATTTCCGAGGAGCGGCGAGAGTCCATGCGTGCTATCCGGGCCACTCTGGCTAAAACAGTGAAGTTGGTCCAGGAAATACAGCAGCACACCGGGACAGAGGTATAAATATGGTTGATATTTTACCTTCTCTTTCTTTTCTTTCTTTCTTTCTTTCTTTCTTTTCTTTTCTTTTCTTTTTCCTTTCCTTTCTCTTTCTTTCCTTCTTTCTTTCTTTTTTCCTTTCCTCTTTCTTTCTTTCCTTTCCCTTTCTTCCTTTCTTTCTTTCTTTCTTTCTTTCTTTCTTTCTTTCTTTCTTTCTTCCTTTCCCTTTCTTTCTTTCTTTCTTTCTTTCTTTCTTTCTTTTTTCCTTTCCTTTCTTTCTTTCTTTCCTTTCCCTTTCTTTCTTTTCTTTCTTTTTTTCTTTCTTTTCTTTTCTTTTTCCTTTCCCTTTCTTTCTTTCTTTCTTTCTTCCTTTCCTTTCTTTCTTTTTTCCTTTCCTTTCCTCTTTCTTTCTTTCTTCCTTTCCTTCCTTCCTTTCTTTCTTTCTTCCTTTCCCTTTCTTTCTTTCCTTTCCCTTTCTTTCTTTCCTTTCCTCTTTCTTTCTTTCTTTCTTTCTTCCTTTCCTTTCTTTCTTCCTTTCTTTCTTCCTTTCCCTTTCTTTCTTTCTTTCTTTCTTTCTTTCTTTCTTTCTTTCCTCCTTCCTTCCTTTCTTTCTTTCTTTCCTCCTTCCTTCCTTTCTTTCTTTCCTTCTTTCTTTCTTTCTTTCTTTCTTTCTTTCTTTCCTTCCTTCCTTCCTTCCTCCCTCCCTCCCTCCCTCCCTCCCTCCCTCCCTCCCTCCCTCCCTCCCTCCCTCCCTCCCTCCCTCCCTTCTTTCTTTCTTTCTTTCTTTCTTTCTTTCTTTCTTTCTTTCTTTCTTTAGTTGCAACTCTGTTCCATTGGGTGAACAACAGAAAAAACTTTCTAGCCTGCCTCAGGACAGTATTATTCATCCTCAACCAGGTTTGGTGAGTTAGAACCACATCTCAAGGTATGCCAGTAGAAGAGAATATTTGTAGCTCAGGGGTTGAACTGTATCACCCTCTCCTGCAGGAGCTGCATGGGTTGCCGATTTGCCAAATTCCAGGTGCAATTCAAGGTGCTGGTTGTCACCTTTAAAGCCTTTCATGTTGTTGTGGCCTGTCGGCCGACGGCCCCTCCTGCAGCCAAATCAGAGGAGGAGGAGGCGTGGCAGTCACAGTCAGCATAAGGGCACCCGGGGAGCTCCGAGGGGGGAAGAGGGAATGGAGCTGGCAGAGAGAGACAGAGACGGAGCCTGGGCCGGTCGTCAGCCCTCAGATGGAGAGTCAGCAGCCTCCAGATCTGGAGGTGGCTGATGAGGAAGAGGAGGAACATCTGGGTCCAGTGCCTGGCGCACGGATGTGCAGAAGGCAAAGGAGAGGAGAGCAGTAAAAATCTATGGCCCGGTCCTTGGGATGGAAAATTCACCGCTGCTAGTGAAGCCCCACCCTAGCTCTGGGGATAAAAGGCAAGGGGCGGAGATGAATAAGTGCACAGAGGCCAAAAACCGGGTGTGCGGTAACTGAAAACCCGGCACATGGAGGCAGCAATAGACCATGGCAATCCCTGCAGCCTGAAACAGCTGATCGTCGGGAGGCTGATCCAACCAACAATCAGCTGCTTGTGCTAATCAGGCTGTGCTGAAATTGAAACAGAAACACGCTGTTTGCTGCAAGGAGGCAAATTGCTGGGAGGCAGATCCCCCCTCTATGCTAATCAGGCTAACCTGAAACTGAAACAAGCTGTTCACTACAAGGAGGCAAAGTGCTGGGAGGCAAATATTTTTTTACTTGCTTTTATCCCCCAAAGCTAGGTGCGTCTTATACTTTGGAGCGTCTTATACTCCGAAAAATACAGTAAATGCTGTGTTCATACAACAAGCTCAAATCAAATGTGACAGTGAAACATGTTACTCTTAAGACATTTGCTTGGCTTAGCAGTTGCTGCTTATTAATGATTTATGATTTCATTGTCATGATTTGATTTAATTACCCTATTGTGTCAACACACTAATTGTACTTTATGAACTCTGATTTATGGTTTAAAATCAAGCCAGGAAAGTGAGAAGCAATCTATCCGTGGCCAACATTGGCAGATAGATTACTGTTTCCTTTAAGGTTTTGCCTATTTACTTCTTAAATGTAAATCTTAAATCTTGCTTTTCTACCAAATGGCCCTCAGAACATCTAAAAACCATGTAAAAATACCAAAAAGCAAACTTGCCTTGGGAATTAACAGCCTCTTATCAGTTTGTTGCAAAGCTTCATCGAAACGAGCCAATAGATTAGACAAGAAAGGTTCCCGGGTGACTTTGGGCCAATCATCAAGAGATAGTAAGTTCTAGTCCCGCCTTAGGCACGAAAGCTGACTCGGTGATTTTGGGCCAATGAGTTCTAGTTCCGCCTTAGACATGAAAACTGCTGGATGACTCTGGGCCAATCACCTGAACACGGTTCTAGTCCTGTCTTAGGCATGAAAGCTGGCTGGGTGACTTTGGGCCAATCACCAGGAGACAGTGAGTTCTAGTTCTGTTTTATGCATGAAAGCCAGCTGGGTGACTTTGGGCCAAAACACCAGGAGAAAGTGAGTTCTAGTCCTGCTTTAGGTACGAAAGCCAGCAGGGTGACTTTGGGCCAATCCCTCTCCCTTACCCCAACCCATCTCATACGGTGGGGAACATAGGAGGAAGGAGGGACATTATGTATGTTGCTGCCTGGAGTCATTTAGAAAAAATGATAAAAGCCAGGATATAAATAAACAAATGAAATCAACTCCATTCTCTTCCTCCCCCCAGATCTCTTCTCTGTCTGAAGAAGAACAGCTTGCCATGCAGCACTTAATGTACCAGACTCCTAAAGTGATAGAAAGTTTGACAGAAGAGGTAATTCTAGCGATAAAAATCTGTGTTTTTTTTTAAATTTCTGGTCCCAAATAGTGAAATCCTGGCCTTTTGATAAGCTTGAAGCATATGTGTAAATAAGACGTGTTTTTTTCTCCTAGAAACAGAACTAAGGTTTTACAACAGGGGTGTCAAACACAAGGCCTGCGGGCCGGATCTGGCCGATGGGGTGCGTTGATTGCCCCCCCCCCCCCGAAAACAGCGAAGGACTGGCCCGTGGTACCTCTGCCAGCGAAAATGGAGCCTGATCTCCAGAGTGTTGCAGGAGGTCGCGTGCAGCTGAAAATGCAGTTTGGGAACCCATTTTCACTGGCAAGAGTGCTCGGGCCCCCATAGGCACTCCCGACATGAGTGATGTCAAGCTGGCCACGGCCCCCCTAGCGCCCCCCATCCCCCGAGGTCAAACAACACTGATGCTGCCCTCAATGAAATAGTTTGACACCCCCGTTTTACAACCTGGTTTTAAATTTACATAGGGATGCGGTGGCTCAGTGGCTTAGACCCTGAGCTTGTCGATCCAAAGGTCGGAAGTTCGAATCCCTATTCCCGCATAAAGGTGTGAGCTCCCGTTCCTTGTCCCAGCTTCCGCCAACCTAGCAGTTGGAAAGCAGGTAAAAATGCCAGTAGAAAAATAGGAACCACCTTTGATGGGAAAGGAACAGCGCCTTTGGTGTTGAGTTATGCCGGCCACATGACCACGGAGATGTCTTCAGACAGCGCTGGCTCTTGGGCTTTGAAACAGAGATGAGCACCGCCCCCTAGAGTTGGGAACGACTGGCACATATGTGCGAAGGGAACCTTTACCGTTACCTTTTAATTTACTTCCTTTTTAAGAAGCCAATAGCGGCTGCTGTTTTCTTCTGCCCCTTAACGTTTTGCATAAAGATCATTAAACTTTCAGTTGGAGGGTGTTTTTCCTATGTCCTATAAAACAACGCCCCCCCAAACCTTTTGGGTACCACGGACCGG
>NW_028261386.1:387249-452249 GCF_051295495.1 Thamnophis sirtalis | reverse complement strand
AGGACCAGGGGGAGACATGATAGCAGTGTTCCAATATCTCAGGGGTTGCCCCAAAGAAGAGGGAGTCAAACTATTCTCCAAGGCACCTGAGGGCAGAACAAGGAGCAATGGGTGGAAACTAATGAAGGAGAGAAGCAACTTAGAACTGAGGAGGAATTTCCTGACAGTTAGAACAATGAATCAGTGGAACAGAAGTTGCCTCCAGAAGTTGTGAATGCCCCAACACTGGGAGTCTTTAAGAAGATGCTGGATAGCCATTTGTCTGGAACGGTATAGGGTTTCCTGCCTAGGCAGGGGGTTGGACTAGAAGACCTCCAAGGTCCCTTCCAACTCTGCTATTCTATTCTATCCTACTCTATTCTATTCTATATACATACACACACACGTTTATATACATACACACACACACACATACACATATACATCAGTGGCGGCTTTCTACCGGTTCGGACTGGTTCGGCAGAACTGGTAGTGGTTTGGCGGCCTAGGAGGTCACTGGAACCAGCAGCCACCCATGCCTGCCACGCCCACAAACCGGTTCTCCGTCGGCAGCGCCATCTTGTTTTTCGCTTCTGCGCATGCGCAGAACAATTTTTATTGCACCGCACATGCAAACCAATAGTAGTGACTGCCAGAACCCGCTCCTGATACATATACTACTCTGGCCTGCATTAACCAGAAAAACAGAAGCGGCAACGTTTGGGTCCTAAAGAGGGAGTGGCCTTCGAGACTCCTTTTCTACCCCAAAGCCCTTGCCGAGCCGAGGTGGCGCAGTGGTTAGGGTGCAGTACTGCAGGCCACTTCAGCTGACTGCTATCTGCAGTTCAGCGGTTCTAATCTCACCGGCTCAAGGTTGACTCAGCCTTCCATCCTTCCGAGGTGAGTGAAATGAGGACCCGGACTGTGGGGGCGATATGCGGACTCTGTAAACCGCTTAGAGAGGGCTGAAAGCCCTAGGAAGCGGTATATAAGTCTAACTGCTATTGCTATTGCTTTGTTGGTTTGCAAGAGTGGCAGCTCGTCCCGCCTTGATTGATAAGTCTGGGAACTCTTGATTGGATTTGGGGGAGGGATTTCCTGTGTGCTCAGGACCCAGCTTCTTAGCGTGGTTCTGTTGACCTCTTTCCTTTGTTCGCTTCAAAACTTGGCTCTCTTCCTATCTCCATTGTTATCTGTCTCCTTAAAGCAGGGGTCTCCAACCTCGGCAACTTTAAGCCTGGAGGACTTCAACTCCCAGAATTCCACAGCCAGCTTTGCTGATAGGCAGCTTGTTGAAGTCTTCCGGGCTCACTAGTTGCCAAGGTTGGAGACCCCTGTGCTAAAGGGGTCTCTGCCTCTTTATCCACCCTTCCAATCAGCTTTAGACACGGCAGCTTCAATCTACTATTCTCACAAGGTTCCACCACAAATGCCCGAACGACAAAAGCGCGCCTGACTAAACCGCGGTGACAAAACCGCGCCGACAAAACCGCGCGATGAATGAGCGACGAATGAGCCCGGAAGCGCGCCGACAGAAGCGCGCTAACCCTAAACCTAAACCTAACCCTAACCCTAAACCTAACCCTAAACCTAACCCTAAATCTTACCTTAAATTAAATCGCGCTTCTGTCGGCGCGCTGTTGTCGACGCGGTTTTGACATCGCGGTTTTAGCACCGCGGTTTTGTCAGCGCGCTTATGACGTTCGCGCTTCTGTCGGGTCACGTTCTCACAAAACCCTTTTTGGGGTGACAGTTGTGCGACTGTCTTTTAAAAATCCTCTGAATTTTGATCACGAGACCCTGGAAGGGGGGGGGGAAATGCTGCAATGGTTGTAAGTTTGAGAGATGGTCGTAAGTCACTTTTTTCCAGTGTGCTTTGAACGGTCGCTAAATGAACTGTTGCAAGTCGTGGGCCACCTCTGTATTTCCGTTGGGCGAAGTCTCCATTAATCAGATCCACTTACGGCATTAAGCTACGCCGCATGTTTGCAAAGCAGTTGCCCTGTTCCCTGATGCAAATTGATGACCAGGGGAATTATGGGTATTGCGCGGATTGCTAAACATATACGCTCCAGAACAGTATTTTTCTACATAAATTCTCTGGGATTTCCGAAATGTATTACTGGCTGTGGAGGAAACAGAGGCCGCAAAGCAGAATTTGTGGTTAAGGGAGGCGGTCGCTGTGACCTGAAGAGCCGTCGCTGAGGGTGAGGCCGTGGAAGCGACGGAGGGTTTGTTAAGACTATACTTTCAGGGATCATTTCTATAGTATCCAACTAGAGAAATGCACTCGAAAGTGATCAGCTGAGCAAGCCACGAGGAGGAGGCGTAGTGTTCTCTCCTGAGCGCGAAGCCAGCAGGCGGTGCTACTTTCATGTGGCTGCTGCCTGCTATTGATGACCGTTCCGCCTCTTCCTTGCGGAGAGGCTGGAGGGAGAGAACGCAGTCTGAGTGGTTTGTTCGCTTCCCCACCCCTTTTTTAACTGAGTGAAATGAAAGAAAAATGTTGTTCTGCAGTATAGCATTCCTGTGCTTGGTTATTTCAAGCCTTTTTTAAAAAAAATCATTGTGAAATAGATACAGATAGTCCTCGACTTACAACAGACTTACAACAGGTTTACTTAGTGACAACGGCAACTGAAAAAATGTGACTTATGTGAACAGAGCCCAGGTGGCACAGTGGTTAGAGTGCAGTACTGCAGGCCACTTCAGCTGACTGTTATCTGCAGTTCAGCGGTTCTAATCTCACCGGCTCAAGGTTGACTCAGCCTTCCATCCTTCCGAGGTGGGTGAAATGAGGACCCAGACTGTGGGGGCAATATGCTGACTCTGTAAACCGCTTAGAGAGGGCTGAAAGCCCTATGAAGCGGTAGATAAGTCTAACTGCTATTGCTATTGGTATTATGACTGTTTCCCCACACTTAAGACCATTGCAGCATTCCCCATCATCACGTGATCAAAATTCAGATGCTTGGCAACTGGTTCATACTTACCACTGTTGGTTGCGGTGTCCTGCTTGGCAACTGGTTCATACTTACCACTGTTGGTTGCGGTGTCCGGAGGATCATGCATTCCGCTTTTACGACCTTCTGACCAGCAAAGGCAATACAGGAACCAGATTCCACTTAACTACTGAGTTACTAACTTATCAACTGCCGTGAATCACTTAACGGCCATGGCAAGAAAGGTTGTAAAATGGGGCAAAACTTGCTTAACAAATGTTTCACTTGACAACAGGTAGTCCTAGACTTAGAGTAGTTTGTTTAATGGCCAAAGTTTTAACGCCCCCCCCCCCAAAAGCGACTTACAACCGTTTTCCATACGTACGACCGTTGCAGAATCTCACATGGTCATGTGATCAAAATTCAGATGCTTGACAACTGACTCAAATTTATGATGATTACCGTGTTCCTATCTTGCAATCTTCTGAAAAGCAAAGTCAAGAGGGAAGCTTGATTCATTTAACGGCCATATTAAAAACAACAACTGCAGTGACTCAACAACTGTGGTTAAAAAAGGTCGTAAAATGGGACAAACCTCACTTAACATATGTCTGACCTAATACCACACCACACCAACCTGTTGCACCATGGAAGGATTTCATTTTAGCGGTTGTGTTCATACCACCATATTCATAAACACTTGTTTTTATTTACTACTAGCCGATAACCCGGTGTTGCCTGGGAATTTATTTATAGCTAAATTTTGATCATGTGACCACAGGGGGGGGCTGCAACGGTCTTAAGTGTGAAAAATGGTCACAGCTCACTTTTTCCAGTGCTGTTGTGGTTTCAAATGGTCACTAAACAATGGCTGGAAGTCAAGGACTACTTGTAGTATTTGTTAGCTGGAGAAAATGATAGAAGATTCTTGATTTTTTTCGCTGCCAGAAACCTGCACAGACCCATGCATTAAATTCAGCGGGATTCCAATTTTCAACCATGGCAACTTTTAAGATGTGTGGACCTGTTCTGCCCTTGAGCATTGTAGCCGTGCTCGGGACATGCAGTTAACTCCACTCTTAGGAATCTTATTCAGATCAAGTTTATTATCAGGCATTCTTAATAGCAAAACGTACAGTTGAGTGTTAAGATACTTCTGACTTTCCATAATCTGTCCCATCACGTGAGGGGAAAAAAGATGATGGTTTCACTCCCATGTTGAGCGGAGATACAAAACACTACTATTCCGGTTCACAAAGGCATTCAAACTCACCGGTGATAAACTTTGCACGTGGGCAAAATGCCCCAGTGGCCAATCGTAAACAGAGCTGTGATCACATCTCATGGAACCACATTTCCCATAAGGCAGTCTCTGCCTACATTTCCCATGAGGTAGTGTTGAAAGAAATGTCCTTCTGGGTTCAGCTCCAAGTGGGGAAAAAGACACTGGAGACATGGAGGCTGCTTGGAAAGAGGCTTTATTGTTGGACAGGATCACATGGCTTGAGTCCTGAACAGAAAAGGTGATCACATGCTTCAATGTTGGTGGAGAAGAAGAAGAGAAGGGCTGAGGGAGGGGCTTGCTAGGCTTTTTATACCCTGTTTAGTCCCACCTCTCTGTTCCCTGTTCCTGTGTAAGAAATGTATTCTGACTGGTTGTCAGACTCCCATTGTGCCATGCAGGGGGCTACTCTCTAGGCTGTGATGAGTTCTCAGATGCCTTGTGGTCAGTTGAGTAATATCCCTTCCCCCTACAGCTGGAGAAGTCTTTATTATGTAAAGTGGGCTAGCCTGGCCATCTTAATGGCCCATTAGCTGGGGATGGGCAGAAAGCTATAGGCAACTATTCTGTCTTTCAAAACATGTTTCTTTTCACATCCAGAGAAATATTCTGCCTTTTCAATATTTCCTAGGATATTTCGTTTTTCTGGGAGAGGGCTGGATGATAACTTCCCACAGAACAATGGATGGAAACTGACCAAGGACAGATTCAACCTGGAAATCAGGAGGAATTTCCTGACAGTGAGAAGAACAGTCAACCCATGGAACAGAAGTTGCCTTCGGAAGTTGTGGTACCTCCATCACTGGAAGCTTTGAAGAAGAGACTGGACTGCCATCTGTCAGAAATGGTGGTGGGGGGGGGTTGAACTAGATGACCTACAAGGTCCCTTCCTTCTGTTATTTCAATTTGAAGAAGCCACGATTAGCCATATCCAAAGTTACGTTAAGCTACACACCATGACTATAATCCATGACGTTAAATGAAGATCAAACCCAATGGGAGTTTTAAGGAATTTGGGAATTTAAGAGTGTAGTATATTTGCAAAGGGACTCGGTGGCTCAGTGGCTGAGATGCTGAGCTTGTTGATCAGAAGGTCGGCAGTTGAGCAGTTCGAATCCCTAGTGCCGCGTAACGGAGTGAGCTCCCGTGACTTGTCCCAGCTTCTGCCAACCTATTAGTTCGAAAGTACGTAAAAATGCAAGTAGAAAAATAGGAGCTACCTTTGGTGGGAAGGGAACAGCATTCTGTGCACCTTTGGCATTTAGTCATGCTGGCCACATGACCACGGAGACGTCTTCGGACAGCTCTGGCTCTTCGGCTTTGAAACGGAGATGAGCACCGCCCCCTAGAGTCAGGAACGACTAGCACATATGTGCGAGGGGAACCTTTACCTATATTTGCAAAAACAGTTGGATTTGCAATCATAGGATACACATTGATTTACTTATTAAATGTACATGCAATCCATCTCACTACCCAAGCAATTAAAATAACAAGAGTTGGAAGGGACCTTGGAGGTCTTCTAGTCCAACCCCCTGCCTAGGCAGGAAACCCTATACGGTTTCAGACAAATGGTTGCCCAACATCTTCAAAACATCCAGTGTTGGAGCATTCCCAACTTCTGGAGGCAAGTCGTTCCACTGATTAATTGTTCTAACTGTTTGGAATTCTTGCAGTATAAAAGCAAATGATAAATAAATAAAAAATTAACACAACTTTGATCAAAATTGTACCATGTTCTCCCTCTTTCCAGTGGTTGGAAGGCTTTGCAACCCTGGGTCACAAGTTAAGAAGCATTTATTCCAAAAACACCATCTGCCTAGGACGAATATAAAGCAACTGAAACGGATAGTAGCCTGTGTAAGGTCCCATCTGAAAGAAATTCTCTTGTCACCTGCAGCCCTTCGGCAGTGAAATAGTTAACAGAGCGCTCTTTCAAGTGGAGTGACGTCTGGCAGGACCCGCCTTTTCCGGTCGCTGTTGCGTTGAGCCCCGGAGCAAAGAAGCTCCTCTAAGTGAAGCGTGATTGGTTGTCCCGTTCCTTGATGCAAATTTAAACCCAAGGGGGCTTATGGGTTCGCTCGTTTAGCTAAAAAATATACGCTCTTGGGGCGGGGAGGAAGTATTATAGCAAATAAACTAATCTTGGTTTTTCGAAGTTTATTCCTGGCTGCGGAACGAACGAAGACCTGGAGGCCGTGTTTGTGGTTAGGGAGTCGGTCGCTGTGACTTGAAGAGGGGTCGCTGCGGGTGACGCCGTGGAATCGCGCTACTGTCCGTTAAGACTATACTTTCAGGGATCATTTCTATAGTATCCAACTAGAGAAATGCACTCGAAAGTGATCAGCTGAGCAAGCCACGAGGAGGAGGCGTAGTGTTCTCTCCTGAGCGCGAAGCCAGCAGGCGGTGCTACTTTCATGTGGCTGCTGCCTGCTATTGATGACCGTTCCGCCTCTTCCTTGCGGAGAGGCTGGAGGGAGAGAACGCAGTCTGAGTGGTTTGCTCGCTTCCCCACCCCCTTTTTAACTATGGTTTAATGATAGTCTCTTAAAGGTGACAGGAAAACTTGTTTAACTTGGTCACTTTTCTCTAGATATCCTCATTGATGACTTTGGGCCAATCGTTAGGCAATAGCAAGAGTTTTAGTCCGGCCTTAGCCATGTAAACTGATTGGGTGATTTTGAACCAATCACTGACATAGTAAGAGTTCTACACCCACTTTAGCCATTTAATGATTTTTGAGCTAATCGCCAGCAGATTGATTTCTAATCCCGCGTTTCGGCCAGCTGGTTAACTCGGGGCCAATCACTAAGTGACCCAGTCGGCTTTCAGCCAAGGAGAGCCTTCTCTGTGGCTGCTCCGACCCTCTGGAACGAGCTCCCCATGGAGATTCGAACCCTCACCACCCTCCAGGCCTTCCGCAAAGCCCTTAAAACCTGGCTGTTCCGACAGGCCTGGGGCTAAAGAGCTGTTGCCCCCGTCTCGAATGGTATGACTGTTGTGTGCTTTTAAATTATGTATTGTTATGTTTCGTCTTTTATTTTCTGTCTGTAATCCCCCTTCCCTGATTTGAATTGTGAGCCGCCCTGAGTCCCCTTGGGGGGGGGGGGGAAGGGCAGCATATAAATATAATCAAATCAATCAAGAGCCTGTGAGTTCCCTCAAGCATGAAAACTGACTGAGTCATTGTGGGTCAATCACCAGGAGACTGTGAGTTCTAGTCCCTCCTTAGGCATGAAAGCCGACTGGGTCACTTTGGGACCAGTTCCTCCTCCTCAGCCCAACCCACCTCGCAGGGTTGTTGTGGGGAAAAATAGGAGGAAGTTGGATATGTTCTTGCGTTATTTATAAACAATAAGAAATTGCAGGGAGGAAATAAATTTGGCTCAGCATGTTGTACTCATAAAACGCTGAGTTTCGAGTAGGGTTAGTTTTGTAAGCTTTTGTCATTCTTGCAAAATGTTCGGCTTCCTGGACTTCTGTATTTCTCTTAATAGTAAATTGTTTAATTTACGTAGCAATTTATTTCTCCCTGTGAAATGCCAATTCTGGCCAACTAAGCTATATTTCTAACTAGATGGATATCCGTGCTTCATGACAAAAGTCACGTGATCGGGCAATCCGTCTCGTTCCGATTCAATCTGTTGCTCAGTGGTGGTCGGTGATTGAAACACATAAGGGAGTATCGTTCCCGCCGCCTTGAGTCCGGAAGCAGTTCCATAGGTGTAAGGCGTAGACATTTTGGTGAGGTACCAACATTTAGTACTTTAAAGAGCCCCAGACCGCTCCTGAGTGAAGGAGTGGAATGTCTGCCAATTTGAACTGAGGTAACAGAATGTGAGGCAACTGGCAGTTGGAACAGAGTTTTTTCAGGTGGGGAGGGGGAGTAGAACTCCTTAACATTAGGGTATGTTAATTACTGTGTAAGAAATACTAACGATCTGATGGTCATTTCAAAAATTCCTTTCTTAGTGATCACCTAGAAGCCAAGAGAAACATACGTGCCAAATTTCAAATTTGTAGGCTTTACAGTTCTGGATATTTCGTGATGGTGCGTGAGTGGCCTTTTATATATATATATATATAGATTTTGAGCCTGGTTTCTTAATTGCTTTCCTCCTGTTCATTGGAACAGATGACAATTAGCACATTTCCATTCCTGGGGGCTTCAATCTACTTTTTTCATTTATTAAATGATTCATCCCTGTTACAGACATACTCCAGAAGACAACTATACAAGGTATCTTGGCTGTTGTAATTGATTTTTCCCTTCTTTTTCTTCATAATACATAAGAAGGGATCACTCTATTTAGAAAGGACTTCTCTGACACCGGATGTATAGGACTTCCAGGAAAACCTGATTTCAGATTATGAAATGGAAGAGCAAGGACTGGCGGGAAGTGGAAAGCACTGTGAAGTCCTAAGTGCTAATGCTTTTACATCGGTTTGGTGACTCGACCCCAGCAAATGGAGGGATGTGAGCTGTAGAAAAGGATCTGAGCATGCTAAGGAATCCCTGAGGAAGATAGTTGTAGGAGAAGAAACGGCAGAACCTGGGGGCGGAGTCAAAAGAGGAACCAGCCTAGAATCCTTACGTAATCACAAGCAAACTCAGTCCAGCTCCCTTGAACTCCGCTTACCCAGCGGTGTCCAATCTTTCCAACTTGGCGGCTCAGCCCGGTACAGGTGTGTGTGTGAGTGGCAGGCACGCTCATGGGCACAGCTCCCGTTTGTGTGAGTGACGCACACCCTCCACTTGCACAAATAGAGCTTTGCCCAGAAGGAGAGGGTATAGGTTTTCTTGCTTGATCAGGAGGTTGGACTAGAAGACCTCCAAGATCCCTTCCAACTCTGTTAGTGTATTTGCTGTGGCCCGCCACCAAAGCTGGACAGTGAGGTTGGGGAGGAGCATGGGCCAGTCCTGGAAGTAGGGAAAGGCTCGGACGAGGGCTGTGTGTCGGAGGCAGAGATGTGGCCGAGGCCACTTGGCAGTGATCAGGTGCCTACGGAGCTAGACAGCAGCGAGGCAGAGGAACAGCTGGAGCCTGTTCCCAGGGTGTGCATGTGTAGAGCTGCCAGAAGAAAAGAAGAAAACTCAGAAATCAGGGTGGACTTGGGAATAAAGCCACAGGTGGAAGGTGATTGGCCCTTCCCATAGGGAATAAAAGAGGAGCGAAAGGGGAGTGGGCTTTTGCGGGAAACAATTCCTTCCTTCGATCGTTAAATTCGTTTCAGGAGTGTGAAGATCTGTCCATGAATCTCAGAGACTCTGTGCCCAGCCTTTCCTTGCACAGCCCCTCATTGGGAAAATATTTACATGGCAGCTTTCCAAGGTAGATAAGGTCTGTGGTCCTAAATATTCCTCTGAAAGACTGTTTGCTGAATGTGGATGAGAGGAATTCACATCCGTTGAATAAAAGCGGTTTTGTCGGGACCTAGAGTCTGCCTCGTGCTTTTGGGGAAAGCCTCAGTCAGAACACTATTCTGTATTTTCCTAGCAAGACTCGGATGCGAAGTTCTCACTTTGTAGGGAAGACGGGCAGCACCAAATTTAACGAAGAAATGAAATCAATTGAGTGGAAGTTTTTCTCTTCTCGTTCTGTAGGAATCTCCACCCATTCGGTCAACTCCTTAGGACAAACTCCGCTCTTCACAGCTGCCTTGCTCGGACTGGGTAAACTGGTGGACATCCTCTTGGATTATGGATCGGACCCCAACCAGTAAGTACAAGACATAAATGGGTGAGATGTGGGATTCGGGTAAAATTAGGGTGGTGGTGGGGAGGGTTTGAATAAAATTATTTTGCGATTCTGCGGAAGGTATGAGGAAAACCCACTCTTTGCTCCTCCGTCGGGGCTCTTTGGGCCGAGCATCTCCAAAGAATTTGCAGTATCCCAACGGGGGTCAGGCAATAGCAATAGCAGTTAGACTTATATACCGCTTCATAGGGCTTTCAGCCCTCTCTAAGCGGTTTACAGAGTCAGCATATTGCCCCCACAGTCTGGGTCCTCATTTTACCCACCTTGGAAGGATGGAAGGCTGAGTCAACCCTGAGCCGGTGAGATTTGAACAGCCGAACTGCAGAACTGCAATCAGCTGAAGTAGCCTGCAGTGCTGCATTTAACCACTGCGCCACCTCGGTCAAGGATGGAGGGCAGGGGGACGATTGGCTGCTCTAGGAGCAGGTGCTGTGCTCCTGACTCGCTCTAGATTTTTTAAAATTAATATTATTTATTATGCTTTACTAAACACATTCATAAGGCTGCCCAACTCAGACATGATCGACTGTGTGCAGCTTACAAAATTTAAAAATCCACCGCATAATTAAAATACAACCCTACCTCACTCTTGTTAGCTTTGTTAACTTCCTCCTGAAGATACTTCCAGGTTTTGTTTTGTTTACTTCTACTTTTAGAATAGAATAAACCTGAATAGAATAACAGAGTTGGAAGGGACCTTAGAGGTCTTCTAGTCCAACCCCCTGCCTAGACAGAGGGTTTACTTCTACTGCTACTTCTACTACTTCTACTTTTACTCCTTCTTCTACTGCTTTTACTTCTACTACTACTTCTACTTTTTCTTTTACTTCTATTACTACTAGTAGTAGTACTTTTACTTCTACTACTACTTTTACTTCTACTACTTTTACTTCTACTAGTACTTCTACTTTGATTTTTACTTCTAGTACTTCTACTACTACTACTACTTTTACTTCTACTAGTACTTCTACTTTGATTATTACTTCTAGTACTTCTACTATTTTACTACCTTTATGTCTACATTTACTTCTATTAATACTTCTACTTCGTTTACTTCTACTACAATGTACTATTTCTACTACCTACTACTACTTCTACTTTTTCTTTTACTTCTATTACTACTACTACTAGTAGTTCTACTTTTACTTCTACTACTACTTTTACTTCTACTTCTACTTCTATTAGTACTTCTACTTTGATTTTTACTTCGAGTACTTCTACTACTACTACTACTTTTACTTCTACTAGTATTTCTACTTTTATTTTTACTTCTACTAGAACTTCTACTACTACTACTACTACTTTTATGTCTACATTTACTTCTACTACTAATACTTCTACTTTGTTTACTTCTACTACTATCTACTATTTCTACTACCCACTACTTCTACTTTTGCTTTACTTGTACTACTACTTTTACTTCTACTACTTCTACTTCTAATTTTCTTCACTTGTAAGCCTCAACTTACAAGTAAAGACACTTGGCAACCGGCTCATACTTATGACGGTTGCCGGATCCTTGGGGTCACGCGATCCCCTTTTGCAAGCTTCTGTCAACCAAAGTCCATGGGGGAAAGCCAGGTTCACTTAACAACCCTGTTGCTAACTTAACTTGTAGCGATTCACTTAACAACGGTGGCTAGAAAGGTCGTAAAACAATGTGAAACTCATGTAACAGCTTGCTCAGCAGGGGTCAGTTGTGGTCGTAAGTCGAAGATTATCTCTAAAAGAATCCGCTTTAAGAGAGTTAGAGGAAGTAGCGAAATCACGCATGAGTGAAGTTCATGGCTTTGCTGTTCTTGTTGTCGTTTCAGCCGCTGTTATGACGGGAGCACCCCTGTCCACGCAGCGGCCTTTTCCGGAAGCCAGTTCATTCTTAGCAAACTGCTGGACGCAGGCGGGGATCTGCGCTTCCACGACAAGGATGGGAGGACCCCGCAAAGCTGGGCCGTGACCGCAGGGAAGGAAAGCAGTGCGCAGGTGAGTGGTTGCGGGCGTTTAGTGATGCGCCGTTCGGACTCTTGTGGGTTGACGCTTTGTAGCATTGGGAGGAAGCGTGCAAACACAGAGAGACTCAGTCCGGGGTGTGGTGGTTAAAAGCGTGACCCGACAAAAGGGCGAACGTCAAAACCGCGCCCGACTAAACCGCGTCGCTGATGTCATCAACGCAGCAACAACAGCCAGCGCGGAGAAAGAAGGGCGTTTTACAATAGCGCGTTGAAAGAAAGCCGATTTGACTTAAGGTAAGGGTTAGGTTTAGGGTTAGGTTAAGGGTTAGGTAAGGGTTAGGTTTAGGTTTAGGGTTAGGTTAAGGGTTAGGTTTAGGGTTAGGTTAAGGGTTAGGTTAAGGGTTAGGTTTAGGTTTAGGGTTAGGTTAAGGGTTAGGTTTAGGGTTAGGTTAAGGGTTAGGTTTAGGGTTAGGTGTGGAGGTTAAGGGTTAAGGTAGTTAGGGTTAGGTTTAGGGTTAGGTTTAGGGTTAGGTTAAGGGTTAGTTTAGGGTTAGGTTAAGGGTTAGGTTTAAGTTAGGTTAAGGGTTAGGTTTAGGGTTAGGTTAAGGTGTTAGGTTAAGGGTTAGGTTTAGGTTTAGGGTTAGGAAGGGTTAGGTTTAGGGTTAGGTTTAGGTTAGGGTTAGGTTAGGGGTTAGGGTTAGGGTTAGGTTAAGGGTTAGGTTAAGGGTTAGGTTTTAGGGTTAGGTTAAGGTTAGGTTTAAGGTTAGGTTAAGGGTTTAGGTTTAGGGTTAGGTTTAGGGTTAGGTTAAGGGTTAGGTTAGGGTTAGGTTTAGGGTTAGGTTTAGGGTTAGGTTAAGGGTTAGGGTTAGGGTTAGGGTTAGGTTAAGGGTTAGGTTTAGGGTTAGGTTAAGGGTTAGGGTTAGGTTAGGGTTAGGTTAAGGGGTTAGGTTTAGGGTTAGGTTAAGGGTTAGGTTTAGGGTTGGGTAAGGGTTAGGTTTAGGGTTAGGTTTAGGGTTAGGTTTAGGGTTAGGTTAAGGGTTAGGTTTAGGGTTAGGTTAAGGGTTAGGTTAAGGGTTAGGTTTAGGGTTAGGTTTAGGGTTAGGTTTAGGGTTAGGTTAAGGGTTAGGTTTAGGGTTAGGTTTAGGGTTAGGTTAAGGGTTAGGTTTAAGGGTTAGGTTAAGGGTTAGGTTTAGGGTTAGGTTAAGGGTTAGGTTAAGGGTTAGGTTAAGGGTTAGGTTTAGGGTTAGGTTAAGGGTTAGGTTTAGGGTTAGGTTTAGGGTTAGGTTAAGGGTTAGGGTTAGGTTTAGCGGTTAGGTTTAGGGTTAGGTTAAGGGTTAGGTTAAGGGGTTAGGTTTAGGGTTAGAGGTTAAGTTAGGTTTAGGGTTACTTTTACAGCGCGCTTCTGTCTCCGCCCTGTTGTCGCCCTGTTGATGACGTCAGCAACGCGGTTTATTCGGGCGCAGTTTTGTCGTTCGCCCTTTTGTCGGGTGAACCAGTTAAAAGAACTTCCAATTAATTAGAAACTGGGAGATGGATATTTGGGTAGCCTCGTTTTTTTCCTCTTCCTTCCTCAGTCCCTTTCATTTTACCTTACTTTATTGTCATTGTACGTAATGTTGAAGAAATGTCCTTCTGGGTTCGGCTCCAAGTGGGGAAAAAGACACTGGAGACATGGAGGCTGCTTGGAAAGATGGTTTTCATGGTGGAAAGGACCACGTGGCTTGAGTCCTGAACAGAAAAGGGACCACATGCTTCAATGTTGGGGAGGAAGAAGAGAAGGGCTGAGGAAGGGATGCTGGGCTTTTTATAATCTGTTCGGCCCCACCTCTCTGTTTCCTGTTCCTGTGTAAGCAATGCATTCTTGATTGGTTAGTCAGACTCCCATGGGGCCATGCAGGGGCAACTCTCTAGTATAGATAGAGACTAGTATAGATCTATTTCAAGCTATTTAGCTCTCATCAGCTAGCATTACCTTACTGGGAATCGAAAATATATTTGTATAAAATTATATTGATTTAAAACATATAACTTGATATGAATTATAGGTGATGACTGTGGAAGGGATGCACGAAAGTTTTTTGTAACCAATTGACGAACTTTCTACAATTTGTAATGGGAGGTGATTTTAAGGTGTTTGTGTTTATTCAAAAAATAAAATTTATATATATATATATAAAAAATTCTACCCCACTGTTCATTCCACCCCCTTACCGTGTATTTCAAAAATTGCCCCCTTTTCCCCTGGTAAACTAATTTCGGTTTTGCACAGAAACCCACAGCTTCACCTGTTGGATTGCGGTTTTACTTTTCAGATGCTCGAATTTAATCCAACGATGCACCACTCATATGCAAGTGGTCCTGCCAAACCAGTCCTTGGATTTATGAGGAAAGTGGACTCCCCCAGAGCTCTGGTGCACAGCCCTTCCAAGTTTGGGGGGTTTACTCAAGGGTAAGTGTCCCTTCACTCTCCCATAATAATCCAGCAGTGCTTGGGGGAGGAAATTTCCAAGGCAAGGCATGCTTTCCTGTAGGCTCCTCTGGCAGAGAAAAGGCCAAAAATGCCTGTCCAGCTGGGGAATTCTGGGAGGGGAAGTCCTCCCCTCTTAAAGCAGGCTGGCTGGGGATTCTGGGAGTGGAAGTCCTCCCCTCTTAAAGCATTCTGCCTGGGAATTCTGGGAGTGGAAGTCCATCCCTCTTAAAGCATGCTGGTTGGGGAATTCTGGGAGTGGAAGCCACCCCTCTTAAAGCATTCTGCCTGGGGAATTCTGGGAGTGGAAGTCCATCCCTCTTAAAGCATGCTGGCTGGGGAATTCTGGGAGTGGAAGTCGTCCCCTCTTAAAGCATTCTGCCTGGGGAATTCTGGGAGTGGAAGTCCTCCCCTCTTAAAGCATTCTGCCTGGAGAATTCTGGGAGTGAAGTCCTCCCCTCTTAAAGCATTCTACCTGGGGAATTCTGGGAGTGGAAGTCCTCCCCTCTTAAAGCATTCTGCCTGGGGAATTCTGGGAGTGGAAGTCCATCCCTCTTAAAGCATGCTGGCTGGGGAATTCTGGGAGTGGAAGTCCTCCCCTCTTAAAGCATTCTGCCTGGGGAATTCTGGGAGTGGAAGTCCTCCCCTCTTAAAGCATTCTACCTGGGAATTCTGGGAGTGGAAGTCCTCCCCTCTTAAAGCATTCTGCCTGGGGAATTCTGGGAGTGGAAGCCCTCTCCTCTAAAGCATTCTGCCTGGGGGATTCTGGCAGTGGAAGTCCTCCCCTCTTAAAGCATTCTGGCTGGGAATTCTGGGGAGTGGAAGTCCATCCCTCTAAAGCAGGCTGGCTGGGGAATTCTGGGAGTGGAAGTCCTCCCCTCTTAAAGCATTCTGGCTGGGGAATTCTGGGAGTGGAAGTCCATCCCTCTTAAAGCATTCTGCCTGGGGGATTCTGGCAGTGGAAGTCCTCCCCTCTTAAAGCATTCTGCCTGGGGGATTCTGGCAGTGGAAGTCCATCCCTCTTAAAGCATTCTGCCTGGGGATTCTGGGAGTGGGAAGTCCATCCCTCTTAAAGCAGGCTGGCTGGGGAATTCTGGGAGTGGAAGTCCTCCCCTCTTAAGCATTCTGGCTGGGGAATTCTGGGAGTGGAAGTCCATCCCTCTTAAAGCATTCTGCCTGGGGATTCTGGCAGTGGAAGTCCTCCCTCTTAAAGCATTCTGCCTGGGGGATTCTGGCAGTGGAAGTCCATCCCTCTTAAAGCATTCTGCCTGGGGGATTCTGGGAGTGGAAGTCCATCCCTCTTAAAGCAGGCTGGCTGGGGAATTCTGGGAGTGGAAGTCCTCCCCTCTTAAAGCATTCTGCCTGGGGGATTCTGGGAGTGGAAGTCCTCCCCTCTTAAAGCATTCTGGCTGGGGAATTCTGGGAGTGGAAGCCCACCCCTCTTAAAGCATTCTGGCTGGGGAATTCTGGGAGTGGAAGCCCACCCCTCTTAAAGCATTCTGCCTGGGGATTCTGGGAGTGGAAGTCCACCCCTCTTAAAGCATTCAGGCTGGGGAATTCTGGAGTGGAAGTCCATCCCTCTTAAAGCATTCTGCCTGGGGATTTCTGGGAGTGGAAAGTCCTCCCCTCTTAAAGCATTCTGGCTGGGGAATTCTGGGAGTGGAAGTCCATCCCTCTTAAAGCATTCTGCCTGGGGAATTCTGGCAGTGGAAGTCCTCCCCTCTTAAAGCATTCTGCCTGGGAATTCTGGGAGTGGAAGTCACCCATCTTAAAATGGTTCAATGCTCTAGATGTGAGCATTGATATAGTGGGGTTAGTAATAAGAAGCAAATAAGTACATCTGTCCATTTTTAAAAATAATAATTATGCTAGGGAAACACAAAACTGCCTCGTTCATTGCTGTTCCGTCCCATTTCCAAAATCCCCCTCACAGTTTTTCCATCTCGTCCTTCAGGGCAACGGATAGTCCTCTTGGGAGGTTCATGAAGCGTGCGAGCAGCATGTCGCAAAGCATCTTCAGTTTCGGCTTTGAGGAAGGTAAGAGGACCGGTTCAAGATGGCGGCGATCCTGAGGCCTCCATTCGTCCAGGGTGTGTACGCACAACACACAAATACACAGGGTCAAGTGTCCAGTAAGGGGCTTTGGGGAGGCCTGCCCAAGACGGTATGAACGTCCAAGGAAGTGGGTTTTGATGGCCCTCAAAGAGAATCTCCTGAAATTGTGAGCTGTTAGCCGGGGAACAGACTGCCACATGATGTGAAGCAGCCCTTTTTTGGATTTTTTTTGAGGTCTTCGAAGAGAGGCTATCTGGTAACATTGTAGGATGTTGCCAGTTCTTCTCAATTCTTCCTTCTTTCCCTCTTTTTTTCATTCCTTCCTTCTCTCCCTCCCTCCCTCACTTTCCTTCCTTCCTTCCTTCCTTCCTTCCTTTTTCTTTCCTTATTTCTTCCTTCCTTCCCTTTCTTTCTTTCTTTCTTTCTTTCTTCTCTCCTTCTTTTATGTTCTATCCCTTTCTCATTCCTCCCTCCCTTTTCTCATTCTTCCTTCCTTCCCTCTGTTTTTTCCTTTCCTTTCCTTCCTTTCATCCCTCACTCTCCTTTCTCCATTCTCCTTCCTTTTTGTTTGCTTCATTCATTCTTCCTTTCCTTCCTTCCCTCCATCTTTTATCCTTTTCTTTCTTCTCTTTTTTCCTCTTCTCTCCTCCCTTCCCCTTTCCCTTCTTTTCCCTTTCCTTCCCCTTTCCCTTTTCTTCCCTTCCTTCCCCCTTTGTCCTTTTCTCTCTTGTCTTTTTCTCTCTTCTCTCCTCCCTCCCTCACTCCCTTCTTTTTGCTTTGCCTTTCCTTTTCTCCCCTTCGCTCGTCCTTTCCTCCTCCTTTTTCTTGCTTTCTTTTCTCGTCCTTCCTTTCTTCCTTCCTTTCCGTTCCTTTGATTCTTTCCCTTCCCTTTCTCCTTCCTTTTCCCGCTCTCTTTTTTCCTTCCGAGGTGGCGCAGTGGTTAAATGCAGCACTGCAGGCTACTTCAGCTGACTGCAGTTCTGCAGTTTGGCTGTTCAAATCTCACCGGCTCAGGGTTGACTCAGCCTTCCATCCTTCCGAGGTGGGTAAAATGAGGACCCGGATTGTTGTTGGGGGCAATATGCTGACTCTGTAAACCGCTTAGAGAGGGCTGAAAGCCCTATGAAGCGGTATATAAGTCTAACTGCTATTGCTATTGCTATTCCTTCCCTCCCTCCCTCCAGTTTTTTCTCACCAGCAAGAGGCAGCTGGGCTACCTGGCTTCCATCCCCATCATCGCGGACAAGGAAGTGGTTCAAGCCGATGACGAGCCCACCTTCTCTTTCTCCACTGGGCCTTATATGAACATGACCAAGTAAGTACGGAGCAGAGATGGGCCCTGTCACCAACACCAAGTGAGGACTCAGCACCCTCCCTGGCCAGGCTGCCCTGCCCCCAGCCAGACCCAGCCTCCGTTCCCAGCCCATTCCACCTACCTACCTACTTTCCAAGGTTGCCGTCGTGCTACTCCCCCATCCTCGCTGTTCTGACCCCCCTCGTTCCACACCCAAGGACACTCCGAGCCAAAGATAAGTTACGGCATTTAATTAACAGACAGACAGGTCCTTGGCAGCAAACCGGCACAGACAAGCTTGGGCAGCAATAAACACAGATAAGCCCTGGCAGCAATCCAGCCTGCCAAGCTTCTAACAAGGTTCTCCGACATTCGATCCTGTGTTGACTTCTGCAAAGAGGGACGTGTGCACAAGTAGTCTTTTTTATAGTCTGGAGAGGAGCCTAATGACCACCAGCTGAGCTCAATTACCTCCTGTAATTGCATAATTGTTCTTGACGCTGAGTAGCTCTTCGATGGCGTGCATCCAGGAGCAACTCACTACTGGCTTCCGGCTCACTCTCCCTTGTCTCCTCCCCACTGGTCCAAGGCTCAGGCGCCTCCTGGTGGGCAACCAGCCTCTCTGCGCCCTGCTCGGAGTTGGAACCCTGTCTAGGGTCCTCCACATCCTCCAGAGCCGACTCATAGGGCCCCTCGCTGTCGGAGTCTGGTGGCAGCTCCAACGGCTCCTGCTGGGCCACAACACTCACCTAACCCGAATTCTTCCCCTTTGGCCCACTCTCACCTTTCCCTCCTGCAAGGCATGTCCACAGCACGCATGGGGCCGGTAGCTGGGTGGGCAAAAACGACAACCCACCCTCTTTATCCCCACAGCCTGATGTGGGGAGGCAGCCGCGTGACCGTCAAGGAGCTGAACATTCAGCCTCACCAACATTGCAGCAAGCTGCGCCTCTCTGACCTCCTCTTGGCTGAGCAGGAGTACAGCAGGTACGAAACCTGTGTGTGTGTGTGTGTGTGTGTGTGTGTTGTGTGTGTGTGTGTGTGTGTGTGTGTGTGTAAAGCCACAAAGCTTTGTGCATTCATGATGGGGTGTGCATGCCCCCCCCCCCCGCAATCATCTTCTTTTAATGATCCCATAATGCCTTGCAGGGTGGTGTCTGGGCAACTGAAATGGAGCTGAGTGCCGGATGCCCTTCCTGTCGCCAGTGCGGAGTTATATTCCGCAGATATCTTCTCATGGTGTCCATAGAGAGAAATATCTGCCTCTGCCTGGGGTCTGTTCTGACCGAGGCTTCCCGAGAGCATGAAGCCAAATCCTTGTCCCGACAAAAACCCCTTTTATTAATTGACTGTGAATTCTGCTCATTCACATCCAGCAAAGTCTTTCGAGGGAGGATTTACGGTCACAGACCTTCTCTGGCTTGGAGTGCTGCCAGGCCGATCTCTGCAAAACTGGGCAAGGAGCCTCGGAGAGTCATGAACCAATGAAGCGAACTAATTGTCTCCTGCAAACTCCACTCCCCTTTCGCTCCTCTTTTAGTCCCTATGGGAGGGGCCATTCACCGTCCACCTGTGGCCTTACTCCCAAGTCGACCCCTGTTCTTTAGCTCTTCCCTTCCTCTGGCAGCTCTGCGCATGCGCACACTGGGAACAGGCTCCAGCTGTTCATCTGCCTCACTGATGTCTGACTCCAAAGGCAGCTGATAACTGTCAGATGGCCTTGGCCCCCTCTCTGCCTCCGACACAGAGCCCTCATCTGAGCCTTCCCCAGACTCCAGGACTGGCCCAGGTTCCTCTCCAACCTCCTCACTGTCTGAATCGGCTGCCAGTTCCGCCAGCGGGCCACAACACTTTTTTTGCCACAGTTCTTAAGCAAATTACTGCTAGTTGTTAAGCGTCATTAAACGAATCCGGTTTTCTTCATGCTTGTCAGAAGCCCCCTGGGAAGGTCATAAAAGGGGATCATGTGACCCCGAGACACTGCAACCATTATAAATATAAATTTTGATCACATGTTCCTTTGGGAATGCTACGATGGTCGTAAGTGTGAGGACTGGACATAAGTAACTTTACCAGTGCCGTGTTAACAGAATGGTCACTAAACCATCATCATTTCACGACCCCCATAGTCCCTTGCGGAGCGGAGTCTGGGCAACTGAATGCAGAGTTTTAGTGGCCGGATGCCCTTCTTGTCGCCAGGGGGGAGTTTTGTCTCAGCAGATGTATTCTCAGTGTGCCCAAAGAGAGAAATCTCTTGCCTCTACCTAGGATCGAACTCACAGTTCGATGATTGTGAGGCAGGAGGTCCAGATCTAGGCCCACGGCACCACTCTCGCACGACCGCCGCGGTGAGATGGAGAAGTGGACTTGGGCTCTGTCCCCCCCTTTTGATTCTGGGTCCTCTCTTCGAACGCGGGTCCTTCTCTTCCCGCTTTGCAGCCAGCTTCACCACCCTCACCTGCTGCTGCTGATGGCCGTCTGTCTGTCCAGCGACTTGGAGAAGACTCGGCTGGTGTTCGAGAGGGTGAATTTCGGGTCTCTCTACAGCATCCTTCACGAGAGGGTAAATTTGGGGTCGTCCCGTTTGTCTTTTGTCGCTTCCCACCCGTGGGGGCTCCTGAGCTGCGAATAGCCCCCCCCCTCTCTCTCTCGTCTGTCCTTGAACAACCCTGCGAGGTAGGACGGTGTGCTGAATGGAAGTTCCCAGATTTAAAGTGTTTTCCGCCTGAATTCAGCATTGGGAGGACAACTAGGCCCCGTTGAAGACCTGTGGACTTCAACTCCCAGAATTCCTGAGCCAGCATAGCTGGCTCAGGAATTCTGGGAGTTGAAGTCCACAGGTCTTCAACGGGGCCTAGTTGCCCGCCCCAATCCAGCCTACAAATTTAGCGTTTCGCCAGAGTTTTAGTTCCTCTTTAGCAATTGCCTCTTGCCTGTGTTGTCCACGCATTGCAGAAACTTGTGTCTGGGGGATTCTGGGAATTGAAGTCCATCCATCTTAAAAGCATGCAAGCTAGGGAATTCTGGGAATGAAATCCATCCATCTTAAAGCATGCAAGCTAGGGAATTCTGGGAATGAAACCCATACATCTTAAAGCAGGCTGCCTGTGGAATTCTGGGAGTGGAAGTCCACCCCTCTTAAAGCATGCTGGCTGGGGGATTCTGGGACTTGAAGCCCATCCATTTTAAAGCATTCTGGCTGGGGAATTCTGGGAGAGGAAGTCCAGTCACCTTAAAGCATGTTGGCTGGGGAATTCTGGGACTTGAAGTCAACCCGTCTTAAAAGCATGTTGGCTGGGGGATTCTGGGAGTGGACGTCCACCCATCTTAAAGTATGCTGGCTAGGGAATTCTGGGAATGGAAGTCCATCCATTTTAAAGCATGCTGGCTGGGGAATTCTGGGAGTTAGAGTAGCACCATCTCCTGACCACATTAGAAACACCAGTTCAATTCTATCTGCAGAAAAGAGTCCCTTAGATAGCTATTATTATTGTTATCATTATTATTATTTAATTTTAATTTATTATCCATTATTTAATTTATTATCCATCCACCTTACTGTGGGACGACTTCCAATATCAAAAATCCAAAATTATAGGAACCAAATATTACAAAACATATTTTTAACAGATACAAAACATTTTGTATTAGTTGACCTGTGCAATATTGCCGTACTGCCCACCTCCCTTGGACATTTAAGGGAGATTCCAATTCTTGTAGCCAATGTTTCTCCCCCCCCCCCCCCCCGCTTCTTCCCTCTCACCCCTTCCCATCGGCCGCCCTAGCGCTCCGAGTTCCCTGTGCTGCACATGGAAACGATTGTGCACCTGCTGATGCAGGTGAGCGACGCCCTCCGCTACCTCCACCTGCGTGGCTTCGTTCACCGGACGCTCAGCTCTTACGCCGTGGTGATTGTACTGACTGGGGAAGCGAAGCTGACCAACCTGGAGCACATGATTGAAAGGTAAGCCCACGCCACCTCCCCTCCCCTTGGCTCTTTCAATGTCCTTTCCCTCCCCTCCCTCCCCTCTCTTGCCCTCCCTTCCCTTCAAGGAGGAAGACACTGGGCAGCCATTTGTCTGAAATGCTATAGACCAGGGGTCGGCAAACTTAAACACTCAATGAGCCATTAAGGTCCTAACCGGAAGCTTTCCGTTTAGTTCTGGAGCTGACCGGAAGTCCGGTTCCCCCACTATAGAGTCTCCTCCTAGCATGGCGTCTTTTTTCCTCTGTCGATCGGAAGTCTGCTTCCTCCCCCCCACCCCACCCCAATAGCGTCTCCTCCTAGCGCAGCATCCTTTTTCCACTACCGGTCCTAAGCGAAAGCCCTATCAATTGTCGAGCCGACTGGCGGCAGGGAGCCGCAGCAGAGGGATGAAAGAGCCACATGCGGCTCCAGAGCCGCAGATTGCTGACCCCTGCTATAGACCAGTGATAGCTAACTCTTTTTTGGCTCCCGTGCCAAAAGTGGGGGAACGCAGGGGGGTTGTGCGTTGGCGTGCCACACCTATAATGCTATGCGCGTGACCTCAGCGTGCATGCACGCACGACCACCACCCCTCACGCACATGTCCGTGCCACCAGCACTTCCCCCGCCCCTGCATTTGGCACACTTTTTTCACCCTCCCCAGGCTCCGGAGGCCTCCCCTGCCCCCCATGGAGGCCCTCTGGAGGCTTCAGGAGCTTTCCTGAAGCCTCCAGAGGGCGAAAAACCGGCCCTACAGCGAAATCCTTAGTTCAGGAACGGCGACTTCTGGTTTGTCCATAGGGGCATTTTTTGCCTTCCGGGGCCTTCAGCCTTCCTTTCCTTTTCCTTTCCTTTTCCTTTCCTTTCCTTTTCCTTTTCCTTTTCTTTTCCTTTCCTTTCCTTTTCCTTTTCCTTTCCTTTTCCTTTTGCCTTTCCTTTTCCTTTCCTTTTCCTTTCCTTTTCCTTTCCTTTTCCTTTCCTTTTCCTTTCCTTTTCCTTTCTTTTCCTTTTCCTTTCCTTTTCCTTTTCTTTTCCTTTTCTTTTTGCCCTTTCCTTTTCCTTTCCTTTTCCTTTCCTTTTCCTTTTCCTTTCCTTTTCCTTTTCCTTTCCTTTCCTTTCCTTTTCCTTTCCTTTCCTTTTCCTTTCCTTTCCTTTTCCTTTTCCTTTTCTTTTCCTTTCCTTTCCTTTTCCTTTTCCTTTCCTTTTTCTTTCCTTTCCTTTCCTTTTCCTTTTCCTTTCTTTTTCCTTTCCTTTTCCTTTTCCTTTCTTTTCCTTTCCTTTTCCTTTTCCTTTTCCTTTCCTTTTCCTTTCCTTTTTCTTTCTTTTCCTTTTCCTTTTCCTTTTCCTTTCTTTTTCCTTTCCTTTTCCTTTCCTTTTCCTTTTCCTTTCCTTTTTCTTTCTTTTCCTTTTCCTTTTCCTTTCCTTTCCTTTCCTTTTCCTTTTCCTTTTCTTTTTCCTTTCCTTTTCCTTTCTTTTTCCTTTTCCTTTCCCTTTCCCTTTCCTTTTTCTTTCTTTTCCTTTCCTTTCCTTTTCCTTTCTTTTTCCTTTCCTTTTCCTTTTCCTTTTCCTTTCTTTTTCCTTTCCTTTTCCTTTCCTTTTTCTTTCTTTTCCTTTCCTTTTCCTTTCTTTTTCCTTTCCTTTCCTCTTCTTCTCCGTTCCTTCTCCTTTGCTCCCTCTTTGCTTCCTCCCCTCCCCTCCTCTCCCTCTCTCTGACAATATAGCTTTGCAACAAATTAGAATTTGCCGATCAGGTTGCAATTCCAATCTGATTTACCTGATGAACCAACCTCAGTCTTCTAAATCTGAAACTAAAAATAACCCTCCAACCCTTAGCAGAGGGCTAAGCTGCCTCTTATCTGATCGCTCTCTCGGTCCCGCTCTCCCAAGGACTTTCCCTCATACCATGGTCGTCCCCCGGCCCCCATGATGCGGGAGATCTCCAAAGGACGGTGGTCTCGCCCCCCCCCCGGGGGGGGGCACCTGTTCTTCCCCAACCCTGAGCATCATCTTCCCTTTTCGGCAGCAAAGACGGAGGGGAGCGCAGTGACCTGACCCGAGTGCCCATCCCTCCTCAGCTGTACAAGTGGTGCGCCCCAGAAGTGATCCTGGAGCGGACAGCGACTGTCAAGTCTGACGTCTACAGTTTTTGCGCCGTCATGCAGGAGGCGTTTACAGGTAGAGCAAAGAACTGAAGTCTAGTTTTTGATTTTCTTTTCCTATTTGCTTTTGTATTTTTTTTTAAAAAAAATATTCAGTGTTTTCCTCTTGTAAGGTTAAAGTGTTGTTGGAAGAAACGTCCATCTGGGTTCAGTTCCAAGTGGGGAAATAGACACTGGAACCATGGAGGCTGCTTGGAAAGATGGTTTAATCCTTGTCTTTCTTTTGATGCCTTCTCGCCTCCCACTGCGCATAACCACGCGTGTTTTTTTCCCCAGACACAGTTCCCTGGGACGGATTGGACGGTCCGTCCATCAAAGATCGCATCACCACCGGCCAGTGGTTAGAAGCCGATGCCAGGCTCTCCAAGCCGTATTACGACATGGTGAAGACAGGCCTGGAGTCCAGACCCAAGCAGCGCACGATGAACCTGCAAGATATCCGCTACATTCTGAAGAACGACTTGAAGGTAAAAGTGGAGGGAATTTAATTTAATTTAATTTATTTAATTTAATTATTTAATTTAATTATTTAATTTAATTTAATTTAATTTTTAATATTTAATTTAATTTAATTATTTAATTTAATTTAATTTTTAATATTTAATTTAATTTAATCTTTAATTTTTAATTTAATTTTTAATGTAATTTTTAATATTTAATGTAATTTTTAATTTAATGTAATTTTTAATTTTAATTTTTTAATTTAATTATTTAATTTAATTATTTAATTTAATTATTTAATTTAATTTTAATTTTTTTAATATTTAATTTCATTTAATCATTTAATTTAATTTAATTTTTAATATTTAATTTAATCATTAATTTAATTTAATTTTTAATATTTGATTTAATTTAATTTTTAATATTTAATGTAATTTTTAATTTAATTTTAATATTTAATGTAATTTTTAATTTAATGTAATATTTAATTTTAAATTTTATTTTAATTTAAAATTTAATTTTAATTCAAAATTTAATTTTAATTTAAAATTTAATTTTAATTCAAAATTTAATTTTAATTCAAAATTTAATTTTAATTCAAAATTTAATTTTAATTCAAAATTAAAATTTAATTAAAATTAAATTTAAAATTTAATTTTAATTTTAAATTAAAATTAAATTTATCTTAAAGTTGCCAAGTTTGGAGAACCTTGATTTAGAGCTTTCAATCACGTCCCACTCTTTCCCTTCTTACCAATTCCATGGGGTAGCCTAATTTCATTTTTTTTAAAGATTACTGATAGTGGTATCATCGCGATGAAGAAGAGAAGAGGTGAAAGTGAATCACCCTGGGAAATTCCTCGCTTGATATTAACCATTCCGTAGATCTCATTCCCTACTGCCAACTCAGTTCTCCATTGTTTCATCGCCTTTTCATTAAAGGATGTAATATTTTTGCTAATGCCAGTTGTTTCTAAGCATTTTATGATCCAACTATGTGGCAGTGAGTCAAATGCCTTTTTGTAATCAATCCAGACCATATTCAAGTTCGTTTTTCTGTTTTTACAATTTTCTAATATCATTTTATCAATTAGAAGCTGATCTTTTGTGCCCCTGCTCCTTCTTTTGTTGCCTTTTTGCTCTACTGGCAAGTTGTTGTTTGTTTCCAAATAATCCATCATGTTATCTGCAATAATGCCTGTGATTAATTTGAAGGTTGTTGGCAAGCATGTTATTGGTCTGTAGTTTTCAGGTATTGTTCCTTTAGTTGCATCTTTCTGAATCAAGTATGTTTTTTCCAGTTGTCAACCATTCATCAATTTGACCATTTTGTAAAATTTCATTCAGTTGCCTGGCCAATATTGCATGTAAACTGGTCAGATATTTGAGCCAGAAACCATGTAATTTGTCATTTCCAGGTGATGTCCAATTCTTTACTTTTTTTACCCGATTTTTGCCCATCTCAGTTGTTATTTCTAATACTTGCATTTGTTTGTTGCCAATGCTTTTCTCAAAGTCCTTATTGTAGTCCTTTGCATTTTCCCACAATTCTTTCCAGAATTCAGCCGTGGCCTGCTTTTCTGGTTTTACATTTTTGGTTTCACCATTCACATTAAGACTTTGATAAAAACGCCGTTGGTCTGATCGAAATTGCTGATTTTGTTTATATTGGATGATTCGTGCCTCATATCTTTCAATTTTTCTAGCTGTTGCTGTTATCTGCTGTTTCACAATCTCTACAGCTTCATTGATGTTTCTTGTATCCAATCTATATCTTCTGATTAGCCGATCTATGATTTTGTTGTTTTTAAGCCGTTGCTCATGCATGTTCTTTAAGTTACTAGCATCTGCCCTTAATTTTTTGACTTTTTGTTCTAATCGGATTTTCCACTTTGGCTTTGATGCTTTTTCCATTGTGTGACTAGGTACTTTGATTTTAATGCCTAGTTCATTAGTGACTATTACAGCTGCACTGTACATTAACTGATTCGTTTCAAAGATGGATCCCGATTCAATTGTTGAAAGCACTGCATTAACCATTTTCATGATAGGGGCCAAAATTTTCTTAGGCACAGTTTTTAATGATGGTAAACGTTGCCTCTCCTCATTAGACAGAAAATGCTCCATGATCTTATCCTTCAATTCTTTTTGTTTTTGAGTTAGTTCATCAGTTGGTTCAATGATAACTGGTTCTGGTGGTGGTGGTGTTATTTCCTCCCCGAGAGCTTCTTCTGGGAGTTCTACTACAATGTCTTTAGTTGTGTCTTGAATATCAGTTATTTCCGCTTGTGATGTTGTCTTTTTTGGTTTTGTAAATTGCCTGAATTTCCTCAAGTTCAACTTCACTAAACACTTTATTCCGTATAATAAATCGCCTTTGATCTGCTAGTCGTTGTTCACTAACATTTGAATCTGGATATTGTTGTTTCCATAATTCATACATTCGCTTTAAATAGCCTCTTTTTTTCTGGCTCTGAGTTGTAATAACAGGCCATTATGGCACGGTTTTCATCTGCACTATATTTTTGTCGTTTTGTTGACTGGTCCACTTGTAGCCCACTTGTCGACGGATGCCCAGGGATCTCAATATCCACCACGGCCCTTGTTAACCCGCGTGACGACTGATGCGGTATAGAATTTTTATTCGTTTCTTTCACCAAGTTGTATGGGTTGGCGGGTTTTTTATGGGGCCAGGTTGCCAACCTGACCCCAACCCTCCTCCTTTCTTATCCAGGCTTGGGACTGGCAACGGCGGAGTAGTAGTAGTAGTAGTAGTAGTAGTAGTAGTAGTAGTAGTAGTAGTTATTATTATTCTCTTTCATTCCATTCTATTCTATTCTATTCTAATTCTTATTCTTATTCTCTTCCATTTCCCTCCCCTTCCATTCTCTATTCTATTCTTATTCTTATTCTCTTCCATTTCATTTCATTCCAATCCTATTCTATTCTTATTCTTATTCCCTTCCATTTCCCTTCCATTCTCTATTCTATTCTATTCTATTCTATTCTATTCTATTCTAATTCTCTTCCATTTCCCTTCCCTTCCATTCTGTATTCTATTCTAATTCTTATTCTCTTCTCTTCCCATCCCATCCTATTCTATTCTTATTCTTATTCCCTTCCATTTCCCTTCCTTCCCTTCCATTCTCAATTCTATTCTATTCCAATTCTTATTCTTATTCTCTTCCATTTCCTTCCCTTCTTATTCTATTCTTATTTTCTTCCCCTTGTATTTTATTCTATTATTCTTATTTTCTTCCCCTTGTATTCTATTCTATTCTTATTCTTATTCTCTTCCATTTCCTTCCTTTCCTATTCTATTCTATTCTTATTCTCTTCCATTTACTTCCCTTCCTATTCTATTCTTATTTTCTTCCCCTTGTATTCTATTCTATTCTTATTCTCTTCCATTTCCCTTCCATTCTCTATTCTATTCAGTCTATTCTAGCCTATTCTATTCTTATTCTTATTCTTATTTTCTTCCCATTCTATTCTATTCACAGAAAAAAAACTTATGTCCATCAAATTTAAAGAAAATAAATGAATAAATGGGCCACTATGTGGACCAAGCGTTCTGCTAACTGGTTCTTCGTTTTTCTTTCCTTTCTTTTCCCCTCCAGGATTTACTAGAATCTCGCAAGCACCGTCCCGAGGGACATCCAGAATCTCCCAAGCCCGAAATCCAAGCCAATATCAATATCTGTTTGCCTTCCGCCTCGGCTTTTGAGGTTAAGAAGCCAAGACTGCAAGAAGAAAAGGCTCACGTAGGTTGGTGTCCTCTTTGGCGGCTGAGAGGCTGGGCGTAACGAGAGCCTGGAAAAGGATGTATGTGTGTTTAGATCTCTGCTTGGTGAGGTTTCCTCACTGCTCAGGAATTCTGAAATGGAGGGCTAAATTTGGGGGGGGGGGCAGGGAGAAAGGATGTTAGTAGGTGAAGTAGGCTATTTTGAGCCAGAAATTGGCGTAAATTGTGAAGTCCGGCAACTTTAGGCAACTCAAATATTGTTATATCGGGTGAATCAAGTAGCTGGTTAATTTCTTTGGCTGTAGAATACGGCATTCAGTTTTGGTCGCCACGATGTAGAAAAGATGTGGAGACTCTAGAAAGAGTGCAGAGAAGAGCAACAAAGAGGATTAGTGGACTGGAGGCTAAAGCATATGAAGAACGGTTGCAGGAACTGGGAAGGTCTAGTTTAATGAAAAGAAGGACCAGGGGAGACATGATAGCAATCTTCCAATATCTCAGGGGTTGCCACAAAGAAGAGGGAGTCAAGCTATTCTCCAAGGCACCTGAGGGTAGAATAAGAAGCAATGGGTGGAAACTAATCAAGGAGAGAAGCAACTTAGAACTGAGGAGGAATTTCCTGACAGTTAGAACAATTAATCAGTGGAACAGCTTGCCTCCAGAAGTTGTGAATGCTCCAACACTGGAAGTGTAGATGTAGTGGGTTAAGGCACCAGGCTAGAAAGTGGGAGTCTGTGAATTCTAGTCCCACCTTGGACATGAAACCCAGCCGGGGGACTTTGGGCCAAACACCAGGAGATTGTGAATTCTAGTCCAGCCCTAGGCAAGGTAGCTGGCTGGGTAACTTTCGGCCCAATCACCAGGGGACGGTGAGTTCTATTCCTGCCTTAGCCATGAAAGTCAACGTGGGGACTTTGGGCCAATCACCAAGAGACGGTGAGTTCGAGTTCCACCACAGCTACAAAAACCAGTTGGGTGACTTGGAGCCAGTCCCTCTCTCTCAGCCCACCCCACCTCACAGGGTTGTTGTGGTGAGGAAAATAGGAGGAGGAAACTCATGTCTGATATGTTCACTGCCTTGAGCTATTTATAGAAATAATAAAGGCAGATTACAAATAAATACAATTAAAAAGCAAATGATTAGCAGGTGAGAAATTCGATTGTTTCTCCCTCAACACACTTCCCTCGCCATTCTCGCTTTGTTCCTCAGTCCGGAGTTTCACCACCACCAGATGCGCCCTTTCCTCGCCGGAGAACAAACCCGTCGTCGTCCAGGTCTCCGAGCCGGTTCTCCGCACGGCACAGTCGAGCCCCATGTTAGAGGAATGTTTGAGCGACGTCGTCCAGGTCTCCCAGCCGGTTCTCCGCACAACGCATTCCAGACCTTTCTTCAACAGATGCTTGCAAGACGCGGAACAGGACAGCAACGCCAACCTGAGCTTGTCCAGCGTGCAAATTAACGAGATATACACTTGCTATCCAGAGCTGGGCGAAGAGACGGAGGGGGACGAAGAGACGTCGAGAACCGAGCAGGACCCCGATTCCCCCGGAAGATCCCCAGGCTCTCCCGGCGATACGGCCGATTTCTCTCCCCCTCGACTCATCAAGATCCGAGACCGCGAGGCGAGTCTGTCCTCGGACAACGAAACGGAATACAGTCACGAGGACCTGAGCGGCTTCTCGGTGATGAACGAGGTGCTCAAGAGCGCCCACGGCAAACACGAGAACGTCCAGTCCCAGTTCGAGCACAAATTCGGCAAGTGCGTTCTCGATCTCAAGATCTGCCAAACTTTGCTCCAGCAAGCTACGGATTCCCTCTCCCGCACCGAAACCAAACTGGGCCCGCTGCAGCGTTTCGACAAACCTCAGGAGTTGTTTTGGGGCACCCAGGCGAAGGAACAACTCCCCGTCGGGATTCCTGCGCCCGGTTGCCAGGAGAAGCTGGAGAGCATCTTGAGAAATATTCAACCTCCCTCCAACGGCGACCGCGCCCTGCAGTGGAAGACGGTGGGTCCTCCGACGGAGGCCTACGTGCCACCGCCGTTCCGTGTTCCGGGGGCATACAGATCCCGGGTGATCCCGTCTTACCAAGCATCTGAAAACAGACCCAAAAGTGCCAACCACAGCCCGGATACCACCTACTGGAGCGATTTTGGACCGGAAACAGCCAAAAGTCCCGTAAATCCAAAAGGAACGGAGTCGAACTATCAGGTAAAGTGGGACAGAGAGGGGAGGCTCTTTTGCACCCCGAGCAGGGTTGGTTGGCAGCGATAACGTTGCTTAGATGGCTGCTTCCAAGAGGAAGGTTTTTAAGCTCATGAAACAGGGAGCCAGCCTAGAACTAAGGATAAATTTCTGAAAGTGAGAACAATTATGGTTGGTTCTCGACTTACAATCATTTGCTCAGTGACCGTTCGAAGCTACAACGGCATTGAACAAAAGGGACTTAGGGTTGTTTTTCACACTTACAACCCTGGCAGCATTCCCCTCCTCCCCCGTCACGTGATCAAAATTCAGATGCTTGGCAACTGGCATGTACTTATGACGGTTGCAGTATCTCAGGGTCACTGTCAGCGTGCCAAGTATCATGCACGATTAAATCAGAGTCCAAGGCAAAACGATCCTTAAAGTTCCAATTTAATAAGTCAGACATCTTGGCACATCTGTGGAATCCCAATTCTGGAAGTTACCTAGGATTCCCACCCAGTTGAAAGTTCATGATCTTGTCCCCACACCCACAAATCCATCACATGGTCCAATCTTCTTGTTCCACGCTGGTATCTCCACCCAGCTGGTTCCGGTCAGGTGCAGAGATAAAAGATGACTTTGGGCTTCTAGAAAAGAATGACAACCACACATTCTACAATTCTACTCCTTTCTATTCCCCCCTCCCAACTACTACACTAATGAAACAGCATAATGAAATAAGAGAGAATGTGGCAGGCCAAATATCCTAAAAGGGATATAACTGCAGGCCTGACAGTCACTTTGGGATGTTCTTACAAGCAACGTCAATGGAGAAGCTGAATTCACTTAACAACCGTGTTATTAACTTAACAACTGCTGTGAATCACTTAACAGCCGTGGCGAAAAAAGGTCGTAAAAGGGGGCCAAACTTACTCTCGATAACTGTCTCACTTAACAGCATAAATGTTGGGCTCAGCTGAGGTCGTAAGTTGAGGACTATCTGCTGTCGCAGCATCCCGAGGTCACGTGATCGCCATTTGTGAACTTCCCAACACACTTTTTGATAAGCAGAGCCCAGTGTTGGAAGCCAGAGTTGCTTAACGACCGCATGACTCGCTTAACAACTTCAGTGCTTCGCTTAACGACCGTCACAATTTTTAACACAAAATTGGAGGCGGTTTGCTTAACAACCGCCTTCCTTAACAGCAGAAGTCCTGGTCGTAATTGATTCTGGTCGTAAAATGAGGACTACCTGTAATTTATGTCCAGAAATCTTTCTCCCTTCTCTAGAGGTTGCATTGACAGGGTAGAATATATTTGTGCATCTGATGGAGATTGTATTCCAAAGCTGCAGAGGGTTAATTCGAACCCCCCTCCCAGTTCTAGGTAGTCCTTGACTTACGACCACCATGGAGCCCCAGATTTTTCATGGCTAAGCGAGACGGTCGTTAAATGAGTTTTGCCATATTTTACGAGCTTTCCGTTCTGAGCCAGCCTTATCAGAAGCAAGAAACAGATTCCTTGTCCTGAAAAGCTCTTGATTTACCTCTCGTGAATTAATGGCATTCGCACACCGAAAAGTCCAGGCAAAGGTCCTTCAAGGAGTTAACTGCAGTACAGACCTTATCAGTTCCTTACCATAACTGCAAGGCCAAAAGGCTGTAAAGTTCTGGCAAGCAGTCTTTGTGGCATGAAACACAATGAGTAAAATCTTCAGAAATACGAACTGTTGTCTCCTACGACCACCACTCCCCTTTCCTTCTATTTATTCCCCAGCCAGGGAGGGGCCATTCAGCACCCACGTGTGCTTTGCTTCCCCAGTCGACTCCTTGTCCTCCATTGTTCTCCTCTCCTAACAGCTCTGCGCATACGTGCATCTGGAACAGGCCCCAGCTGTTCTTCCTCCTCACTCATCTCAGCTTCCAAAGGCAGCTGCCTCTCTCTTGGCTGCGATATGTCAGACGGCCCTGGCTCTGAACCCAACACAGAACATCCATCAGAGCCTTCCCGAGACCCCAGAACTGGCCCAAGTTCTTCCCCAACCATCTCACTGTCTGAGTCTGCCACCAGCTCCGCGGGCAGCTGGCGGGCCACAACACTTTCTCACCCCGGCAGTTACGTGAAACCCTGCAGTTGTTAAACTAGCAACGCCGTCGTTCAACGAATCCAGCTTCCCCGTTGACTTTGCTCGTCGGACGTTCGCAAAAGGGGGAGTCACGTGACCCCGGGATGCCGCGACCGTCATAAATGTGAGCCGGTTGCCAAGTGTTTGAATTTTGACCGTGAGGATGCTGCGGGTGGTAAATAAGTACGAAAAACGGGTCGCGAGTCCCTGTTTTCCGTGCCTTGGTCGCGTCGAACGGTCACTAAATGAACAGTTGTAAGTCGAGACTGTTGCACAGAAATAGTTGTGGGGTCCCCACCGGCCCAGATCACCACCTCATCCATGTGTGTTTTTTAGCTCTTGCCCCAAGGGGTGACCTTCAGGAAGAAGAAGAGCTCCCAGCTGCGTCGAGGCAGTTCAATGTTGGACGGGATCAAAATTACAGATGGGTGAGTCCTCTTTCTTCAATCCCCGGCTGTAGCACAAGAGAAATGCCTTCCAAGGCACCTGAGGGTAGAACAAGAAGCAATGGCTGGAAACTAATCAAGGAGAGGAGCAACCTAGAACAGTCAGAACAATGAATCGGTGGAACAGAAGTTGCCTCCAGAAGTTGTGAATGCCCCAACACTGGGAGTCTTTAAGAAGATGTTGGATAGCCATTTGTCTGAAACGGTATAGGGTTTCCTGCCTAGGCAGGGGGTTGGACTAGAACACCTCCAAGGTCCCTTCCAACTCTGCTATTGTATTGTATTGTATTGTATTGTATTGTATTGTATTGTATTGTATTGTAAATCTGCGGGAGTGTCAAAAGTTTGCACAGGTCTGTCCCGTGTATCAACCCAGGAGCCAGCACAACCAACTGTGGTTTGTATCAAATAGTGTTTTTTATCTACAATAGGAATGTAGGGATACTATACATACACGCGCTACCAGCAGTATCTAAACAAACAGCAATTACAGCAGGGAAGAAGCTCGGCGAACCTCAAACATTCTAGCAGGGCCTCCTCTTATTACCCAGGCTCTTAAAGGGATAACAGCCGAAGATCCTGCTGACCCTTTCCCAGCGTTGCTTCAGCTGGTCAGCTCTTAAATTATCACTGTAACGTCACTCCTTCATTTATGCCTACAAGGATCTTAGCAGACTGGAACGTTGGGCGCTATCTAACAAAATGAAATTCAAGGGTGGAAAAAGTCAGGTTCTACTTTTAGGCAAGGAAAACAAAACGCACGGGTACAGTATAGGTGTCACCTTGCTCAATAAATACAATAGAATAGAATAACAAGAGTTGGAAGGGACCTTTGGAGGCCTTCTAGTCCAACCCCCTGCTTAGGCAGGAAACCCTGTGCCAGTGACGGCTAACCTTTCTGTTGTCACGTGCCGAAAGCGTGCGCCATTGTACCCACAATGCAATGTGCGTGCAACACAGTGTCGGGTTTCAAAAATTTTCTTCTGTAGGTGTGACCTGCTTTGTGGGAGTGGCTTGCTGGTCATGTGACCGGGTGGGAGTGGCTTGCCAGCCATGTGATTGGGTGGGAGTGGCTTGCCGGCCGTGTGACAGGGTGGGAGTGGCTTGCTGGCCATGTGACTGGGTGGGAGTGGCTTGCCAGCCATGTGACTGGGTGGGAGTGGCTTGCCGGCCATGTGACTGGGTGGGAGTGGCTTGCTGGCCAATGGACCGGGTGGGAGTGGCTTATCATCCATGCAGCTTCAGAGGATAATCCAAGACTGGAAGGGACTTGGAGGTCATCTAGTCCCAGCAGGACATTGTTGAAATGAGTTTCTGTCTTTTGATCCCCCCCAGTTACATGACTACATAGCCACGCCCACCCAGTCACATATCCCTCGCCAAGCCACGCCCACAGTAGTAAAAAAAAAAGATTTCGCCACTGGGTGAAAGTCCCCGCGTACATTTTAAAGGCACGGGCTCTGCGGGACTGTCTCACTTTCTGTTGTCCCCTCCTCCGGATCCTTTTCCCACCCTGCCAACCGTCGTTAGCGAGGTTGCTGTTGGTCGTGGCCGGCTCGGGGATAGTTTCTCGGGCCGGAGAGCAAGTTGCGCGTCTCCCCAAGCGACCGAGGCACGCCCAGCGCCAACAAGGGCTGGAAGAAGCTCCAGGAAGAGTGAGGCGCCTGAGAATCAGCCCCAGCCGCTTCTCCATCCCCTGCCATCGTCCTTACCTTCTTAGGCTAGGTGAAGAGTGACTGGGAGGGGAGGGCAAGGGGCGAGGCCAGCCAGAGGTGGGATCACCTGACAGGGAGCCACAGCAGAGAGCCCAAAGAGTTGCTTGTGGCTCTGGATCCATGGACTGCCGACATGCCCTCTAGGCTGCTTAGAGGAAACCTAGTTTAAAGTGGGGTGTAATTGTATATGACCACCTATCTGTGGTCAGTAGAAATGATGCTGGTAACCTGGTTTTGCAGGTCCTTGAAAAAAACAGCTCCTGAAATCTACGAAGCGAATTTGAGAAGCGAGGAGAGGAGAATGGCCCAGTTGGAATGGACAAGTGAGTTTTGGGGGTTTCCTGTCCACAGAAATGGGGGGGGGAGGTGTTGGGGTGGGGGCATTCAAGTGAGCTGGGATTACAATACCCAGCATTCTCAGCCCTACAGTTAGAAGATCGACCCCTTTGGATTAGGCGAGGGTGCTAATCTACTGTAGCTGTCAGGTTTCCTAAAAATGCCCTAATTGATTCACGAGTCTCAAGCCAAGTTTCAATGCAAAACTAGTCATTTCTTAGGAGCACCATTAGGCAAGGCCTTTTCGCAGTCAGATCTAAGCTTTCTTTGAGTTATAGCTGACCTTTACCCCTGTTCCTTCCCTCCCCTCAGTCTGTGTCATAAATCACATTCCCCAATGAGGTGCGCCCCCTCCCAAGCATGCTGCAGTAATCTGAGATCCGACTTCAGCCGAAAGTATGCGTGGAATACACTCCCCCCCACCCACCCACAATGGCAACATTAGGAATTGACACTAGCATTTGGGATCAGTTAGATGCCCTTTGGGGACTCAACAGATGGAGACACATCCCCTCCCCCATTGTTCCTAGCAATGGTGCCCTCAGCTTGGAGGCCTCGTGAGGTCATCAAGATGAGTAACCCTTTATAGACCTTCTTGCAGGGATTTATCCAGACCCCTTTTACGGCCATATAAAGTTTGGGGCAGTGAGTTACACGGATTAGTAATAGGCTTTGGGCTGCTTCACTCCTGCCCACCAAGAATTCCTCATGCTGGCTGGGGAATTCTGGGAATTGAAATCCAGACTTCTTAAAGCCAACGCATGAACAAAGGGATGGAATTAAAACCACGTGAATTGTTCATACCACTTTACAAAGCCTTGGTAAGGCCACACTTGGAATATGGCATCCAGTTTTGGTCGCCACGATGTAGAAAAGATGCGGAGACTCTAGAAAGAGTGCAGAGAAGAGCAACAAAGAGGATTAGGGGACTGGAGGCTGAAACATATGAGGAACGGTTGCAGGAACTGGGTATGTCTAGTTTAATGAAAAGAAAAAAAAGAATAGAATTGAATAGAATATAGAATAGAATAAAATAAGATAGGATAGAATGGGAATAGAATAGAATTCAGAATAGAATAGAATAGGAGAATAGAATAGAATTCAGGATAGGATAGAATAGAAGAGGATAGAATAGGAATAGGAATAGAATAGAATTCAGAATAGAATAAAATAGGAGAGGATAGAATAGGAATAGAATAGAATTCAGAATAGAATAGAATTCAGAATAGAATAGAATTCAGAATAGAATAGAATAGGAGAATAGAATAGAATTCAGAATAGGATAGAATAGAATAAAATAAAAAGGAGAGGATAGAATAGGAATAGAATAGAATAGAATTCAGAATAGAGTAGAATTCAGATTAGAATAGAATGGGAGAATAGAATAGAATAGAATTCAGAATAGAATAGAATAAAATAGGAGAGGATAGAATTCAGAATAGAATAGAATTCAGAATAGAATAGAATTCAGAATAGAATAGAATTCAGAATAGAATAGAATAGAATTCAGAATAGAATAAAATAGGAGAGGATAGAATAAGAATATGAATAGAATTCAGAATAGAATAGAATTCAGAATAGAATAGAATTCAGAATAGAATAGAATTCAGAATAGAATAGAATTCAGAATAGAATAGAATAGAATTCAGAATAGAATAAAATAGGAGAGGATAGAATAAGAATATGAATAGAATTCAGAATAGAATAGAATTCAGAATAGAATAGAATTCAGAATAGAATAGAATTCAGAATAGAATAGAATTCAGAATAGAATAGGAGAATAGAATAAAACAGAATAGAATACAATTCTTTATTGGCCAAGTATGATTGGATGCACAAGGAATTTGTCTTTGGTGCAGATACTCTCAGTGTACATAAAAACACAAGATACATCCGTCAAGAATAATAAGGTACAACACTTAATGATACTCATAGGGTACAAATAAGCAATCAGGAAACAAACAATACAGTAAATCGTAAGGATACAAGCCACAAAGTTATAGTCCTGCAGTCGTAAGTGGGAGGAGATGGGGGGGATAGGAACGATGAGAAGATTAATAGTAATAGTAATGCAGCCTTAGTGAAGAAGGACAAGGGTGGGGGACATGCAGCAGTGTTCCAATATTTGAGGGGCTGCCACAAAGAAGAGGGAGTCAAGCTATTCTCCAAAGGACCTGAGGGTTGAACAAGAAGCAATGGGTGAAAACTAATCAAGGAGAGAAGCAACTTAGAACTGAGGAGAAATTTCCTGACAGTGAGAACAATCAATCGGTGGAACAGAAGTTGCCTCCAGGAGTTGTGAATTTCCCAACACTGGAAGTCTTTAAGAAGATGTTGGATAGCCATTTGTCCAGAACGTTGTAGAGTCTCTTGTTTCAGCGGGGGTTGGACTAGAAGACCTCCAAGGTCCCTTCCAACTGTTATTCAGTATTCTGTAAAGTTGCCAAAGATTAAGAAGCATTGCTCTTTGGATAGTATAGCTGAAGTAGGGATAATCCGAACCTATGTCTTGAGGGAGCCCCTAAGAGAGGACTAGAACTCACAGTCTCCCAGTTTTTTACTCCCCGTCACCTTGCCCGCTGCACCAAACTGGCCGTTTTTGGTGAGAGTAGAATAGGGTGGCATGGAGAGAATCCGCCAATCCGGCCACTAGATGGCAGTAGAGGTCAAAGAAAAGGAAATTGTGCTTTTTTTTTCTCCCTCCTGCATGAAAAAACTTTGTCAACCTTATTTACTTATACTTATATTTATTAAATTAATATGCTGCCCATCTCGCTGATGCAGCAACTTTGGGAAGGTTACAATATAATGAAAAGGCAATAAAAGGTCATTTATTTAAGGAGTGGTGATGACTGCACTGAAAATAGTGCAACTAATCCTCGCACTTACGACCGACACAGCATCCGAGAATTTAGGCCCTTGTTGGTTACATGGTTACAGCATCCTGGGCTCATCTGATCATCGTTTGCATCATTTGGGAAAACGGATTTGTTTTATCCCATGTGATTTGGTTAACAACTGCAGCCAAAACTGAGCATAATTCACTTAATGACCGCATTGCTTAGGAAGAGAAGCTCAAGCTGTGGTTTTAAGTCAAGGTCTACTCTTACAGGTGGTCCTCGGTTTACGTCCCACGGTGGAGCCCAACATTTCTGTTGCTAGGCAACACAGTGATTGAGGGAGCTTGGGCCCCGTTTTGCGAACTTTCTTGCCAGAGTTGTTAAGTGAATCACTGCAGTTGTTAAGTGACTCGCAGATTTTTTTTAAAGGAATCTAGCTTCCCCATTGACCTTGCTTATCAGAAGGGCGCAAAAAGAGGATCTCGTGGCATAGCGGCCGTCATAATTACTCACCAACTTGGATCACAGGATTTCAGCCAACGGTCGTAAGTGTGAAAAACGGTCATAAGCCACTTTTTCTGTGCATTGTAACTTTGAACTAAACGAAAAGTTGCAAGTCGAGGACTCTTAGATAGGCCTGGAGATTTCAAATCCCAGCCAGTTTAGTTATACACTATATTTTGCAGTTGGTTTATTTATATCCCCTCATTGTCACAGTCTATGGCACGTTTAAACCAATTTACAGAAATTGCATCGTTGGAATTGCGCAATGGCCAAATGGCCATCATTTCTCGCCAATAACAGTAATGCAAATTCCCTTTAAATGCGGCGTTGAGGGTTTGAGAATTGCCAGCCCGTTTAAAATATACAAAATGATTATCCATCTGCCTTCTCTCCCTTCCTCCTTTCACCAAAAGGAGGCATAAACTTTAATGAACTGAGGGAATCTGTCAGGACTTTTCCCCGCCTCGTTTATTTTGTTAAAAATACTATCAAATAGAACAGAATACAATAGCAGAGTTGGAAGGGACCTTGGAGGTCTTCTAGTCCAACCCCCTGCTTAGACAGGAAACCCTATAACGTTTCAGACAAATGACTATCCAGCATCTTCTGAAAGACTTCCAGTGTTGGGGCATTCACAACTTCTGGAGGCAAATTCTGTTCCACTGATTAATTGTTCTCACTGTCAGGAAATTCCTCCTCAGTTCTCAGTTGCTTCTCTCCTTGATTAGTTTCCACCCATTGCTTCTTGTTCTGCCCTCAGGTGTTTTGGAGAATAGCTTGACTCCCTCTTCTTTGTAGCAACCCCTGAGATATTGGAAGACTGCTATCCTGTCTCCCCTGGTCCTTCTTTTCATTAAACTAGACCTACCCAGTTCCTGCATCCATTCTTCCTATGTTTTAGTCTCCAGTCCCCTAATCCTCTTTCTTGCTCTTCTCTGCACTCTTTCTAGAGTCTCCGCATCTTTTCTACATCGTGGCGACCAAAACTGTTGTTGCTTCAAGCCATGTCAATAAGAAAGCATTACCGTGTTTCTAACTTAACAGCCGCAGTGATTCACTTAACAACGGTGGCAAGAAAGGTCGTAAAATGGGGCAAAACTCACTTCACAACTATCTCACTCAGCGTCATAAAGTTTGGCCTTAATTGTGGCTCTCAGTCGAAGGCTACCTATGGAGGGATTCCTCGACTTGCGGCCGAAAATTGAGCCCCCAAAAATTCTATGTTGCTAAATGAGATATTGTTACGTGAATTTCCCCCCCTCGTTTTACAACCTTCCTTGCCACCGTTGTTAAGTGAATTGCTGCAGTGTTTACATTAGTTGCACGGTCGTTAAGCGAATCTGGCTTCCTCCATTGACTTTGCTTGTCGGAAGGTCGCCAAAGGGGGAATCACATGACCCCCCCGGGACACTGCGACGGTCATAAATACGAGCCAGTTCTCAAGTGTCTGTATTTTGATCCCACGATCACAGGAGATGCTGCGACGGCCGTAAGAGTCGAAAATGGCCATAAATCACTTTTTTTTCTGTGCCGTTGTAACTTAGAACGGTCACTAAATGAACTGTTATAAGTTAAGGACTACGTGTATTTAATTCTAGGTATCTTCCTTACCGTATCGGCTAAGACGGTCACGTCCCACTAAAACCAAAGATTTTTTTTTGCATTTTTTAAAAATTTTTAAACATAAAAAACAACATAAAATTCTCATCCATTACATACAGCATGTCGTTTGGTTACAAGTGTTTTTGCATCCATATTCTCAATTACATATTACAATCACAGATTTCCCATCTAATATAACTAAATACCTCACTTTCATTGTACAACGTATATTCAATTACGATTAATATTTCTTTCTTTTCAATAAACCTAATTCCCTTACATTCTTGATTGTCTGTTTAATAACAATACACCTTTATGTAATCGCTTATCCCATTCTGAATATTTTTACAGTATAAAAGAATTTACCAACTGTTTATATTTATATATCACTATTTTCAATTAGGTATAATCCCACCAATCATCCATCGAGTATGCTTATGTTCATTATTCTCCTTGTACATCATACATTAAAACAAAAATGTTATTCCTCCATTTTTCAAGAAGGTATTCTAAATAATCACTTCATATATATATATATATATGTGTGTGTGTGTGTGTGTGTGTATGTGTATGTGTATGTGTATGTGTAATGTGTATGTGTATGTATATGTATATGTATATGTATATGTATATGTATATGTATATGTATGTATATACACCAATTTTTGATTACTTCCTTATTAAAATTATTTATCAACAACAGGATATCTTTATAATATACACTTAAAACCAAAGATTGATTGGTTGGTTGATTTAAATCCAACCGATTTAAAGGATTGTGGTCGTAAGTAGAGGACTATCTGTATTTATTTATTTATTAAATCCTATTTATTTATTTATTTATTTTCAAAATACTTTTTTTATTTTCCACTTTCATAACATATAATCACATGTATACTATTACATAGCCAATATCTTATTGTGTTAAATAGTAATTACATCAGTTCCTCTTGCCATCAACGCCCAGAAAGATAAAAAAAACCATTATTAGCTCTTCTGCTCTCCATACACCTCTTTCTTCTGCCTCTCTCCTACCTCCTTTCTTCCCTCCATCATCCTTTTCTACTCTACTTCCCCTTCCTTTCTCCTTCTCCTCTCTCTTCATTCCACTCCTCCTTATTCTCCTCATTCGACATGTATGGTTGTGCGACTGTTGCCTATTTTTATTATTTGTATTTCGTTTTTATGTTCCCCTTTTCCCCCTTTTGAATTGTTCGCCGCCCTGAGTCCTCCCGGAGAAGGGCGGCATACAAATAATAAAATTCTATTCTATTCTATTCTATTCTATTCTATTCTCATCTTCCCCCCTTACCCTCTCTCCTATTCCTCTCTTCCTTTCTTCTCTCCTTTCCCACTCTTCCTCTTATTCACTTGGTGTATTTCAGCTTCTGAGCAAACTCCATTCTATGTTGATGGTATTTATGCTTCCATATCAATATACTTAACGTATCTTAGTTTTAAAGAAAAAAATAAGAGAAGACAGTATACATGTGCAATCACATTACTTTAAAATCTAACACCCCTCGTCAAGACTAATATACATCCCTCCCTACCCCCCAACCCCCCCAGCCTTCCCTCCCCTATTTATTAAGCCCTCCTGTTGCGCTTTCTCTCCAGCCGAAGTGAAGCAGATGGCCAAGCAGGCGGCTACGGGACAGCTTCATTTACCGACGCAGCACCCTGCCAGCAGGTGGATGCTGCAGAGCGAGGCGCAGGACCTCCAGACAGGTTTCCCCAGCCCCACCATCTGTGAGCGGGTCCGATTCTACCAGGAGAACGGCGAGGCGGGGAGGACGCAGCGCACCAGGGCCGTCGGGGATCACAAAGTGCGTTGCGATCAAGAAAAGCAGAAAAATCCAGACGGGGCGTTAGGAAGAGTCCCAGGCCTGGAGAAGGAAGGTAAGTTAAGGGTTGAGTTACAGCTCTGTAGTAGATGGTGTAGTAGGGTCTGCTGCTTGGGTGGTGATTTGGGGGGGGGGGGTAGACTAGATCAGTGTTTCTCAACCTTGGTAACTTGAAGATGTCTGGACTTCAACTCCCAGAATTCCCCAGCCAGCGAATGCTGGCTGGGGAATTCTGGGAGTTGAAGTCCGGACATCTTCAAGTTGCCAAGGTTGAGAAACACTGGACTAGATGACCTACAAGGCCCCTTCAAGCTTTGTTAATCTGTGGACTACAACTCCCAGAATTCCCCTGCCAGCACAGCTCGGTTCAGGGGCGTTTACTTCCATATTACTCCTTCTCATAAAAAACAGACCCTCCGCGAAAGTGGCCAAAATCCGTACATTTCGCTGCCAGATTTTTAGCAGCCCCAGCGATGCAGATATAAGCGTCAATCTTGCCATGGGGGTTTGGTCCAGTGGTTAAGGCAGCAGGCTAGAAACTGGGAGACTGTGAGTTCTAGCCCCATCTTAGGCATGAAATCCATCTGGGTGACTTTGGGCCAATCACCAGGAGACAGTGAGTTCTAGTTCCACCCCAGGCATGAAAGCCATCTGGTGACTTTGGGCCAATCACCAGGAGATAGTGAGTTCTAGTCCCACCTTAGGCACGAATGCCACTGGGTGACTTTAACCAATCACCAGGAGAGGGTGAGTTCTAGCCCCACCTTAGGCACGAATGCCACTGGGTGACTTTAACCAATCACCAGGAGAGGGTGAGTTCTAGCCCCACCTTAGGCACGAATGCCACTGGGTGACTTTAACCAATCACCAGGAGACGGTGAGTTCTAGCCCCACCTTAGCCATGAAAGCCAGCTAGGTGACTTTGGGCCAGTCACCAGGAGACGGTAAGTTCTAGTCCTGCCTTAGGGATGAAATCCACTGGGTGACTGGGCCAGGAGGCAGTGAATTCTAGTCTTAGGTATGAAAGCCAGTTGAGTGACTTTGGGCCAATCACCAGGAGACGGTGAGTTCTAGCCTTACCCTAGGCATGAAAGCCACTGGGTGGCTGGCTTTATCTCAATCACCAGGAGCAGAGGCGGTATTCAGCAGGTTCTGTCCAATTCCGGAGAACCAGTAGCGGAAATTTTGAGTAATTCGGAGAACCGGCAAATACCACCTCTGGCTGGCCCCGCCCCCATCTATTCTCTGCCTCCCGAGTCCCAGCTGATCAGGAGGGAAAGTGGATTTTGCCGTATCCTTCCCCTCGAGTGGGGAGGGAATGGAGATTTTACAGTATGCTTCCCGTGCCACGCCCACCAGGCCACGCCCACCAGGCCACGCCCACAGAACCAGTAGTTTAAATAAAAATTGAACCTCACTACTGACCCTAGGAGGCAGTGAATTCTAGTCCTTCGTTATGAAAGCCAGCTGAGTGACTTTGGGCCAATCCTCAGGCGGCTGTGAGTTCTAGTCCCACCCTAGTTATGAAAGGCAGCTGGGTGACCTTAGGCCAGTCTCTCAGCCCTGCCCACCTCGCTGGCTTGTTGTTGAGAAGTAAAATAAGAGGAGGAAGGAAGATTCGTTCTGTTCACCCCCTTGGGTTATTCTTCAAAACTATTAAGATGGCGTTTTTTTCTTTTTTTAAAATTAAATTCACAACCCAGCGCATCTTAATCCTTTGTTTGTTTGTTTGTTTTAAACCCTACCCTATGGGTAACCGTTGAACAAGAAGCAGCAAATTGCTGCTGTTGTGCTGTGAATTGCTCACCCCTTCCCCGGGAAGAAGACTAAATAAAATGGCTAAAGAGCAGGAACGCAAATTGCCTTGGACATAATTGGTGTGCGTTCGAGAGAGGTTGTCTAGCAATTTTAACGTTCTGGGTATGTTCCATCTTCCTGGCGCTTTCGGTAGGCGAGCGGATTCGCTGCTCTGCCTCCCGGGAGAACCAAAAAACAAAAAAGGATGGAATATTTTTTCAGAGACCGTTTTTACAAAATGCATTTATTGGAGATGCTTTATCCCCTCTCCTTTAAAAAGGATAATTTGGAGGGGAGAAGAGGGAGTTTGGCTCTGCGGATCAGCTGTTTAATTGCTATCATCCTCCCCGCCAAATCAGCCCCTGTTGGCGTTTTCGGTCTTATTTCTTTTCCCAGCCTTTCCTTCGTCCAAGAAACCCCGGTTTTTTTCCCCTCTGCATGCTAATTCCGACCCTCATCCCTCCCTCCTCCTTTCTCTGGGGTGTCGACGTTCCATTTCACGTTGTCTTAATTTATTATTAGGAAGAGACAGTTCGGTTCCAGCCTGCGAGACTGGTGCAGCGCCACGCAAGCCGGTTTTCCTTTCGCTTCCGTCGGAGGATTCTTGCCGGGTATGGCTTTTTGCTCCTTCGACTGCTGAATCATTAAGCAATAATTCTTGGTCCAATTGGCCAGTCCCGATCCAGATCATTGAGCAAAATAAAACTAGAGTTTAAGCCTGGGGTTGAAAAATATTAGCAACCGATTCTCTGCCCAATTGCTGGGTGGGCATGGCCATGGTGCGTGTAGACTATTCGGACTCCTGCACCAAGGCCTATTTTTTGCCCTCCTCAGGCTCCGGAGGTGTTCCCCGGGGAGGAAGGGCAAAAACAGGAGGGCGAAAATGGCCTCCCCCAGGCTCCAGTGGCCCCCTTGGAGGCCGGAAACTGGTCAGTGTTCCAAACAGCATCCAAAATTAAATCAGAGTCTGAGGCAAAGTATTGCTCAAAGTTCTAATTGATGAAGAGAGCCACGTTGGCACATCTGGGGAAACCCGAATCTGAAAGCTTCCCGGTTTTCCCCACCCAGTTGAAAGTTCAAGATCTTGCCCCCCCACCCACAAGCCCATCCCATGGCTCAATCTCCCACTGCCATGCTGGCAGCTTCCACCCATCCAGTTTCGGTCAGGTCAGTGGTAGGATTCAGCCAGTTCGCACCTATTCGGGAGAACCGGTTGGTAACTTTTTTTTTTTTTTAATAGCACGTCAACAGAACACATAAACACTCTTTCTCTCCCTCCCACCCACCTCTCACTACCTCTTTCTTCTTCCCCTACCTCTCCTTACTTCTTCCCTATTTCTGCCCTCTTTCTTCTCCTTCCTACCCTCTCTCCTCTTTTTCTCTCTTCCTCCCTCCTCTCCTTCTCTTTCTCTCCCTTCCACCCACCTCTCCTTACTTCTTTCTTCTCCTACCTCTCTTCCACATTTCTTCTTCCTCTCCTACTATCTCTCCTTCTCTCTCTCACTCTTCACCCTCCACTTCTTTCCTTTCCTTCGTCCCTCCATTCCCTCCTTCCTTCCTCCCCTCCTTCCTTCTTCCCGTCCTTTCTTTTTCTATTGTTATAGGTGTCTCTTTCAAATCCAGTTTATGTTTTCTTGAGGGTGTTATTTCCACAAGTCCTTTTTTCATATCATTTCCTTTTTTCTCTATCATTCTACAATCTATATGCCAGCTATCATCCTGATTTGATTTCACCAATCATGACCCCCTTGTTTTACTCATAATTATTATTTTTGAGAGTTGTTCTATTCTTTCATTGCTTTTTATTGGTAACTTTCTAAGTAGTTCAGAGAACCAATTGTTGGAAGAAATCTCCTTTTGTTTTTTCCCCACTTTACAAGGCTAATCCTGTAAGGAAGGCAGGAAGGAAACATTCTAGTGTTGTTTCCAGCCTAATCTTTGTTGCCCTGCTTACAGAAACTGCCTCTCCAGTTAACCCTTATTACATTGTAACAGCTAAGGCGAAGCGTTCATCAACCTGAGTTGGCCACGCCCACCCAGTCACATGACCACCGAGCCCCACCTACCTAGGTGGTCATTAGGGCAGAGAACCGGTTGTTAAATTATTTGAATCCCACCACTGGGTCAGGTGCAGAAGTGCAAAGACAAAGGATGACCTTTGCTTTCTGGAAAGAATGTTGTTATGGCTGCCTATCATCTAACTCCGTACGATCCCCCGTCCCATTTTCCCACAATAGAAAACGCATAGTAGAAGAATAGAAAGTGTGGCAGGCCAAAGACACAAAAGAAAAGATGGCTGCAGGCCTGACATCTGGAACTTCCGGGATGCCGGTTTTTCGCCCTCCCAGAGCCTCCACGCAGACCCTACACTTACCTGGCACTTGGAGACCCCTGGGAGGGGCAGGGTGTGCGGGGGGGGGCATACAGTGCTTGCCACTACCGCTTCGACAAACCAGATGTAAAATTAACATCTGGTTCGCCTGAACCGGTCCCAATCGGCTGAATCCCACTCCTATTTAAGCCATTCCGGAGATAATATTTTAATGCAATCCCGCTCGGAAACAGGCGAACAGTTTTTCACAGCTGGTGCTTTGGATCAAAGCAAAGCGTTTGAGCGAAAGGTTGTCAGTAAAATCTCTCTAGAGGGGAGACCTTTCTAACAAAGGTTAGAACGTCCTTGGTGCCCTCCAAGCTTGGTTGTTTTCTTACAGACGTTTCGTTAACTAGGTAACCTCATCAGTGCTAGAAAGGAGCGGGGTTTGTGGAGAAGAGGAGGAGAAGGGAGGAAGAGGACTGGGGGGTCCTTGGTACTTTCTGAGCGTGGCTGTTTTCTTGTACACATTTCATGAGCCAGCTAGGTAACATCATCAGTGCAACTAGGAAGTGGGGTTTGGTCTCTGTTGACATAGAAATGAGTTGCCTATCCTGTTAGAGTTGGTGGGGCAGTTCTTGGTGATTCCTTCATTAGTCTTAGAAAGAAAGACACAGAGAGAGAGAGAGAGAGAGACACAGAGAGAGACAGAGAAAAAGAAAAAGACAGAGATATAGCGACAGAGAGAGAGACAGAGAGAAAGACACACAGAGAAAGACACAGAGAGAGGGAAAGACAGAGAGAGAGAGAGAGAGAAAGACACACAGAGAGATGGGAAGACACACACACAGAGAAAGAGAGAGACACAGACACAGAGAGAAAGACAGAGAGAGAGAGACAGAAAAAGACACAGAAGGGAAAGACAGAGAGAGAAAGACACAAAGAGAGAAAGACAGAGAGACAGAGAGGGAGAAAAAGACAGACAGAGGGAAAGAAAGACACACAGAGAGAAAGACAGAAAGACACAGACAGAGAAAGAGAGAGAGACACACAGAGAGAAAGACACTGAGAGAGAAAGACAGAGAGAGACAAAGACAGGCAGAGGGAAAGAAAGAGAGAGAGAAAGAGAGAGACACACAGAGAGAAAGACACTGAGAGAAAGACAGAGACAGACAGAGAAAAAGACAGACAGAGGGAAAGAAAGACACATAGAGAGAAAGACAGAAAGACACAGACAGAAAGACAGAGAGAGAAAGACAGAGAGAAAGACAGACAGAGGGAAAGAAAGAGAGAGAGAAAGAGAGAGACACACAGAGAGAAAGACAGAGAGAGACAGAGAGAGAGACAGAGCAAGAGACACAGAAAGGCAGAGAGAAAGACACACACAGAGAGAAAGACACACAGGGAGGGAAAGACGGAGAGACAGAGAGAGAAAGACACAGAGAGAAAGACAGAAAGACAGAGACAGAGAGACAGAGGGAAAGAAAGACACACAGAGAGATGAAAAGACACAGACAGAAAGACACAGAGAGAGAAAGACAGAGAGAGACAGAGAGCAAGAGACTTAGAAAGGCAGAGAGAAAGACACACACAGAGAAAGACAGGGAGAGAGGAGAAAAAAGACAGAGAGAGGAAAAGACAGAGAGACAGAGAAAGACACACACAGAGAGAAAGACAGAGAGAGAGAGACAGACACAGACACAGAAAAACACAGAGAGAAAGAGAGACAGAGCAAGAGACACAGAAAGGCAGAGAGAGAGAGAAAGACAGAGAGAGGGAGAGAGGTTAGATAGATGGATGTGGCTTCCTTGGTGGTTTTCTGGGAGATATTTATTGACCCAAATAGGCAACATCATCAGTGCTAGAAGAGAGGGGGGTTTACAGAGGGAGGAGAGGCCTGTGGGATCCTTGATTTTCTTACAGACTTTTCATCACCCAACCAGAGAACATCATCAGTACCGCTAGGGAATATTCTCAGTTTGTATACAAATGGTTGACCCTGTTAGCATTCGTGGCTGCATCCTTGGAATGTAGTTTACTGATTGATGGTCTGAGTTGGCAGCTGTGTCACCTCCGCTATGATAAATAAGCAGTGAACTACTTCCTTAGCAGTCCTCGGTTTAACGACAATTCACTTAGTAACCATTCAGAGTGGCAACAGCACTGAAAAAAAGGCCCTTCCGGACAGTCCCCACATTTACAACCGTTGCCACGCCCCCAAAACCACAGGATCAGAATTTGGAGGTTTGGCAACTGGCATGTCCTTACGACGGTTTCAGCATGCCGGGGTCATGTGTTTGCTACTTACGACCGTCCCAGCTGGTTTCAGACAAGCAACGTCAAGGGAGGTTCCCTTAACAGCCACACGATTTGTTTAGCAGCTGCAGCGGCTGTTTAAAAAAAAAAAAGGTCGTAAAACGAGGAGTAGCTCGCTCAACAACCGCCTAGCTTAACGATGGAAATCGTTAAACACAATTGGGTGGGGGGAGGAAGATGGACTTGCTTAAGGACCGCATGGTTCACTTAACAACGGTGGCGATTTGCTTAACAACCCCGCCAGAAAAAGGTAATAACATTAGGTGTGACTCACTTAACAACTGTCTCGCTTAGCAACAGAAATTCTGGTCCTAATCGAGGTTGTAAGTTGGACTGTCTTGAGTCTCAAAGGAAAGGTGGTGTCAGGCTTCCAAATAGCATCCAAAATTAAATCAAGAGTCCGAGGCAAAGTATTGCTCAAAGTTCCAATTTATGAAGAGAGCCATGTTGGCACATCTGGGAAAACCCACATCTGAAAGCTTCCCGGTTTCCCCCACCCAGTTGAAAGTTCAAGATCTTGCCCCCACACCCATCAAGTCCATCCCATGGTCCAATTTCCCACCGCCATGCTGGCAGTTCCACCCATCCAGTTCCGGTCAGGTGCAGAGGTGCAAAGACAAAAAGATGACCTTGGCTTTCTAGAAAGAAATGTTGTTATGGCTACCTATCATCTAACTCCATACACTCCCCAGCTCCCATTTTCCCACAATAGAAAAGGCATAGTAGAAGAATAGAAAGTGTGGCAGGCCAAAGATCCACAAGGAAAGATGGCTGCAGGCCTGACCGGTGGAATACTAACTAAACAGATATGGGGGAAGTAACAGAATAAATATTTTCCTCCTTCCTATCCTATTCTTCCTATCCTAAAGATATAACGTCTTAATTTCTGTCCCTCTTACAGGAGCATCTGGAAGAGGTGACCCACTCAACATCGACATCCCTTAACGTATCCGAGGAGTTTTTCACTCCGGACACCGACTACTTTTTGGGTAGTTCTGCTCCTCCCGAGCTTTCAGAATTGGAAGTAAGAGAAAAAGTTGGTGTAGTTAGCCAAGATGGCTTAAATTGACTGCTTTGATGAAAGGAAAGAACGTGACTAATTTTGTTTCTACTTGGAAACCATTCCTGGACTTTGTGCCTGAGGTGGTGGTGGTGGGGAATATGAAACTCTGGTTTGGGTTTTTGCCGATTGGTTAGGTTTGGTGCCCTAGAAATGCTTAGTTTATATGAATACCTGTTGTGACTCAGCAGAAACCTGTGAGTTGTTTCGGGATGCGGGATAATGAGCAGCTGTTGCTCGTTGGGGTCTTCTCCTGCAATAGCAATAGCAGTTAGACTTATATACCGCTTCATAGGGCTTTCAGCCCTCTCTAAGTGGTTTACAGAGAGTCAGCATATTGCCCCCAACAATCTGGGTCCTCATTTTACCCACCTCGGAAGGATGGAAGGCTGAGTCAACCCTGAGCCGGTGGGATTTGAACCGCTGAACTGCTGATCTAGCAGTAGCCTGCAGTGCTGCATTTAACCACTGCGCCACCTTGGCTCTTTTATCTGCAGATAAAAGACTGATGGTGCCACGCCTTAGTTGCAGAAGTCAACGTTCGTCGTTTGTTTGTTCGTGAGCTCAGTTCCGTTCCTGTTCGAGTTAGTGATTCAAAGGGGCACTTGGATAAGTGATTTGCTTTCTGTAAACCTGGTTTGCTGTAAGAGTTTTGTTTTTGCATTTGCTGTGTAACTTTTTGCCAGAGACTTTATCTATGTTTATTTTGGGCTCGCAGCCAGCTTGAGCCGGGACTGATAAAGACATTCTTTGGCAAGCTTCGTGTGGCTGTAGTTTTGGAACGGGCTAAGTGGGGGCCAGAACAAAGACCTAAAAGTAAAAAGTCAAGGTTTCATGTTATGACCTGATTCTACAAGTCGTCCTCCACGTACGACCGCAACTGACCCCAAAATTGACATTGCTAAGTGAGATACTTGGTGAGTTTTTGCCCCATTTTATGACCGTTCTTACAGCCGTTGTTAAATGGATCGCTCGCCGTGGCTCAGTTAGGGACGTGGTTGTGTTTTCCTCTTGTCTTTGCTCTTTTGTTATGACCGTTTTATGACCGCTCTTGCCACCGTTGGTAAGTGAATCACTGCGGTTGTTAAATTAGTCACGCGGTTGTTAAGTGAATCTGGTTTCCTTTCGGACACGGCTTGTCAGAAGATCGGAAAAGGGGAACGAAATACGAGTCAGTGGTCAAGCATCCGAACATAAATCACATGACCGTGGGAGATGCTGCTATGGTCACTAAGTGTGAAAAATGGTCGCAAGTCACTTTTTCAGCGCCATTGGCACTTCAAACAGTCACTAAGCGGACTGTTGTAACTCGAGGACTATCTGTATTGCAACAAAAGGAGTCGGAAGTCAATGCTTTTTTCCCGTCCTTTCCACCTCTTCCTGTTTCTCTTCTCCCCTTTTGCTCCCCTGATTTACCTTTATTTACAATTTTCTTGATATTCTTGTATAAATTAATATCTTGATCAATTAACTAAATTTTGAGCCTATTTTAAAAAAAGAGAGAGAAAAAGGACAAATATATAGAGAGAGGGAAAAGAGGAGATCATCCTTAGGGTGGTGAAAACTCTGGTTCTTCTATGCGCTGCTTAGGGAATCCAAGCATGGGTTAATGTTGTGGCCCAACAGGAGCCGTTGGAGCTGCCGATGGACTCCAATAGCAAGTGATTCTGTGAGTCGGCTATGGAAGATGTGGAGGACCCTGGGCAGGGTTCAGACTCCGAGCAGGGACCAGAGAGGCTGCTTGGCCACCAGGAGGCGCCTGAGGCATGGAGCAGTAGGGAAGATCAAAGGGAGTTTGTCCTTGACGCCAGGCAACGAAGGGCGGAGAAACGGAGGCAACAGTTACGGAGACAGACTCATAAGAGATAATCAAGCCCAGGTGGTTGTGGCTTGGCCCCTCCCAAGAGAGTATATAAGAAGAGACTTTGGGAGGAGTCCTTTTGCAGGACACAACCGTTCAAACTAGCTGGAGAAGCTCTTGTTTGTATTGTATCTCTTGTCTGTGGGAGTCTGAGTTGCTGCCAATGTTTTGCCTGTGAGTAATTGTTGTGAATAAAGTGTGGCTATCAGTAAGCCTGTGTTGGCGTTAATCACCGGACAGAGGGGGGGGGTCAGAACAGGTTAACTTTGTCCATTAGCCTAGAGACTGAGTTATGCAAACTGATGGCCACGCCTCCTCTGACTGGATAGTCCAGTTTTTTAACTCAGTCCAGCCTAAAGAGATGCAAAAACATTCTAGGTTATTAGACAAATGCATCATTCTTATGATTCAGCTTGGATTCCCTTCAACAGCCTGAGCTCCTTATACGGAGCGTTTGATATCTCTGCAAATAGGTTCCTTTCCTTTTCGGTTTATAGTGGCAATCGGATCTTAGCGTTCCTGGAACCTTTGGGGCCAGGGAACCCTTCTTCTTGGAGGCGAGGTCGCTTCGGTGTTATTTGTTGGAAGGTCGGTTCGCCACCTTCGTTTGTCTTGCCGCAGTTGGGAATCGGTTCGCCGCCCTGCGCTGGCTGCTCTAACCGCTGCCCGCCACCTCCCCGAGGTTGCCTTGTGATGTGCGGAACCTGGACCCCCCCCCATCGCCATATGGCTGGGTTCCCTGTTTTTACCATGACCACCGAGAGCCTCTGGAAGCCGCGGCTGCAGTCACTGGCAAGTTATGAGGCTGGCGTTCTCCATTCTGGCGGTGGCCATTTTCCCTCGGCAATTTGAATTTCCCGTCCCCGCTGTTGGTTGCGGTGGCCATTTTGGGGCCCATTTCTCGCCGAAAAACAGTCCGGCTGGGCATGGTTTCATTTTCCTGCCCTCAGTGATGTAAAATCACCAGATTCATTGCTCCACGGAGGTCGGTTCGCCACCATTCTACTGGTGCACAAGTTTGATCTCTTGGGGCCACCTGCTTCGATTGCAATCGGCATTTGGTCTTTCATTGAATGTGATCTTGAGCCCTTTCAACCTAGTTTAACATGGCGGTTCCCTCTTCGGAATTGAATTGAATTGAATTTTATTATTTATATGCCGCCCTTCTCCGGGAAGGACTCAGGGCGGCGAACAATTCAAAAAGGGAAAAAGGGGGAACATAAAACAGAATACAGATAATTAAAATAAGCAAGAATCACACAACCACACAAGTCGAGAGGGGAGGGGAACTCATCAACCCCAGGCCTGCCGGCACAGCCAGGTTTTGACGGCTTCTCGGAAGGCCTGGAGAGAGGTGAGGGTCCGAATCCCTGCGGGGAGTTCGTTCCAGAGGGCCGGAGCTGCCACAGAGAAGGCCCTCCCCCGGGTAGTAGCCAGGTGGCATTGGCTAGTAGACGGAACCCGGAGGAGGCCAACCCTGTGTGATCTAATGGGTCTTTGGGAGGTAATTGGCAGCAGGCGGTCTCTCAAGTACCCAGATCCAGTACCATGAAGGAGCAGCGCTGGATCCTATACTGATTGAGATGAGGGACAAGCAAAAAGTGCTCCCTTCGACTGCTAGGCGCACGGATCGGAGGCAACAACCGTATCCTCGAAGGCAGCCCTTTCGTATTGGGGAGTCGGGGTACTCATCCCTCCCCTACACCCCTCTATCAAATAGATCCTTTTCTCAGTCCCAGGACAGGTTTCAGACAGAAGCAATACTAGGGACAGAGGTAGAAACCAGCACCAACAGCAGGACCAGGCCCAGCGGCCCTTTCATGGTGCCAACAACCGGTCCTTTCGTAGGTACCGGCGACTCGCTAGAGGGTGGCCTTATTGGCGGGCACTTAACTACCTTTGCCCACCAATGAAAAACCACAACTTCAGACGCCTGGGCTCTTCAGACTGTGAGGCTGGGCCTCACTCTGAAGTTCCTGGCCATTCCCCCGAGAGTTTCTCAGATGCTCGGTACCCAGGGTGCCAGGTAAAGCGGCACCTGATGGACACAGAAATCCAGCATCTCATCTCCATCAAAGCCATAGAACAGGTGGATTATGCAAAATATCTTTAAAAGAAGGATAAAGTTTACTCCTCAGTTATTCTTACTAGGTATATGTACTGACTTTACAGTGGTAGAGACTAATTTGGTTCTGCACCTAATAACGGCAGCAAGACTGTTGGTGGCGCAATACTGGAAGAAGGAAGACTTGCCTACAACTCAAGAATGGACATTGAAAGTTACAAACTTAGCCGAGATGGCTAAAATATCGGCATATCTTAAAGATCACTCAAATGAGAGATATAAACGAGACTGGAAAAAATGGATTGACTATATACAAAATAAATACGGGACCAAGAAATTCCAGTTAGCCTATGCTGAAGATCAGAAATGATTTAAATTGTTTAAAGTTAGCTCAGCAAGAAGAAGCTAAGGTCAATGTAGAGATGTCATTAATTTCTTTATTTCTTTTTTCTCAATAGATTTTAGACTGTGTTTGTTAAAAATCCATACCGTATATGGGTTCTGGGAAGTCGGGGGGGGGGAAGGAGGAGGGGGTTGGGGGGGGAGGGTGGAGGGAGGGAGGGGCATACATTAGGCTAGACAAGAATTTGGTGATAAACTAGAACTATTTTGACACACAAAAAATGGTACTCCGATGTCTTACTGATTGAGGAATGATGAAATGTTTGTTTGAAAAGAAATAAAACTTTTGAACAACAACAACAAAAAAAGCCATAGAACAGGTGCCAAAAGGGCAGGAGGGTCTAGGTTTTTATTCCATACTCTTCCTAGTTCCCAGGACCTCGGGAGGATGGCGGGCCATCCTAGACTTGAAACGGTTCAACTTCTACCTCAAGTACCCAAAATTCAAAATGCAATCACTCAAGAGTGTTCTTGCCAGCATTCGCCAAGGCGATCTCCTCGCCTCCATCGACATCAAGGAGGCCTACTTACACTTGCCAATACATCCGGAGGTTTCTGCGCTTCCACTTGGCGGGGCGTCATTTCCAGTACTGCGCCCTACCATTTGGCCTATGATCGGCCCCACGAACCTCTTTAAGGCCTGGAGACTTCAACTCCCAGAATTCCTGGGGCAGGGTGGGCAACTATGGCCGCTTTAAGACCTGTGGACGTCAATTCCCAGAGTTCCTGAGCCAGCCAGCTTCCGACAAGCAAAATGAATGAGGGACGCCAAATTCACTTAATGAGCATGTGATCCACTTAATAGCTGCAGTGATTCGCTTAACAACTGTGACAAAAAAGGTTGTAAAATCGGATGTAGCTCACTTAACAACAGACATACTTAGCATCAGAAATTGTGATCGTAGCATGCCCTTCAGGACCCTGGAGAGTTCCCAGAGAGAAAATGAAAGTACGGGTTCTTTGCCAGTAAACTGGCCACCGTCAGGACCTTGGAGAGCGCCAGATGAGAAGCTAAAATGTTGGGTTACCTCTGTTGGTCCAGGGTTGGTCCCGGCCAATTAATTAGGTCTCCCAATCCAGGAGATCCTTTATTTGCACCCCACTTGATAGCTGCTCTTTTTCCTCAGATTCCTTTCTGGGCAGTATGGAAATTATAGTAGATAATTTACCTTCCTACCTTCCTTCCTCCCTTCTCTGGCTCCCTTCCTTCTTTCTTTCTTTCTTTCTTTCTTTCTTTCTTTCTTTCTTTCTTTCTTTCTTCCCTTCCTCCCTCCCTCCCTTATTCCTCCCTCTCTCCCTTCTTTGGCTCCCTCCCTTCATTCTCTCTTTCTTCCCTTCCTTCCTTCCTTCTTTCTCCTCCCTCCCTCCTTCTCTGTCTCCGTTACTCCTTCCCCCCTTCCTTCCTTCTTTCTCCTCCCTCCTTCTCTGTCTCCATTACTCCTTCCCCCCTTCGCTCCTTCTTTCTCCTCCCTCCCTCCTTCCTTCCCTCCCTCCCTCCCTTCCTCTCTTACCTCCTTCTTTCCTCTCTCCTTTTCTTTCCTTCCTTCTCTCTTTCCTTCCTCCCTCCATTCTTTACCTCCCCTCTTTTTTATCCTTCCTTTCCTTCCTCTCTCCTTCTTTCTTTCCCTCCCTTCCTTCACTCTCCTCTCTCTTTCTCCTTCCTTCCTTCCTTCCTTCCTTCCTTCCTTCCTTCCTTCCTTCCTTCCTTCCTTCCTTCCTCACTTTCTTTTACAAATGACTCGAGCCAGTGAGCATAATTAATACGCCTTCCTCCTCCCTTTCTTCCCTACAACGACCCTGTAAGGTGAGTTGGGCTGAGATTCCTATGAGGCATTTCTATGAAGTTATTTGATGCTATCATGATCTGTAGATCAACGTATCCTAAAGCCTCTTTGACTTCTTTCAACTCCTAATTTGGAGGACTCATGAACTGGCGAACGGAGAACGCTAGGTTGAGGTGATTGATTGATTGATCGATCGACCGATGGATTGATTGATTATCTGCCATCAAGACACTCCCAACTCCTAAAGAAGAAAGGGAAAAGGAGAGGAAGATATGGAGGGACAGTAAGAGTAGGAAAGAGGGTAGGAAAGGGAAGAAGAGAGGAGGAGTGAGGGAGAGGAAGGGGAAAAAGAGAAGGGAAAGGAGAGGAGGAAAGAAGAAAGGAGAGAAGAAGGGAGGGAAGGAGAAAAGGGGAGGGAAGGAGAAGTAGGGTTGTTGTAAAACAAGATGGGTGTATGGGATGGCAGGAAAGCAATCTTGATTATATTTTTTAGTTTTAGGAGGAGGAATGGATTGTTATAAATGACAAAAGATAACACATATTATTAATAATAGTTATGACATTGTATATTTGTGAATGTATGTATGAGAAATAAAAATAAAAAAACTTTTCAAAGGAAGACATTCCCAACTCCCAACAACACATACATAGATTTTTCTCCCTGACGATCCATCTCTAACCGGTCCCTTCCAGGACAAAATGGTTTGGTATTAATATTGGGCAGAGTTCATTGTGCCAGAGAGTAAATAATGACATTCACGTTGAGCAAATAAGAATAATTATATTAGAGTACTTTTGAATGTAAATTTAGACATGTCACAGAGAATTGCATTACTGCTGCTGGTGGAAAAACAGGATATAAATGAAACAAAAAAAAAGGAAGTGATTGTAAATTTGATCATGGCAGCTGGATTAGTGATGGCTAAATATTGGGGACGAAATTGGGATATTCAAAGAAACAAGTGGTACAGTGACATCTGGAGTATGACAACAAATGATAAATTAACAGTAGAAATTAAATTTAAGAAAGGGATGTTTAAAGCAAACAATTATAATGAAATATGGGGGGGATTTTATAAAATCAGTGCTGGTGGAAGGCAAAGGGAATAAACCTACTCAAGAATATATGTTGTTTTGGAGGGGAAAAGGGCACAATTGGAATATATTGTATATCTTTTAGTTGTTAAAGACGAAGAAATATAAGGGAGGAGGAAAAGGTCCTCGGGGGTGGTGGTGGTGAGGGAATTGTGTAATATTAGTTTTTTTTCTTTTTTCTTCTTTTCGTATTTAGATGTACATGTACTGTGTTTGTATTATTTGCATTTTAAAAAATAAATAATTATAACCATAATAAAAATGAATAAATATACGAACAATAAGTCATCTCGTGTTCCAGGGTTGAAGCTTCGTTGAGACAACTCAATTCTTCCCTGTTGAGAAACTCTTGATTTATCCTTTTAGTATTCAACAGCTGAGGAAAAAGAAGACGATATTTTAGGAAGAACAGAGGAAATTTCCGGGCAGAAGGAAAAGTTGAAAAAACATCAAGGAATCTGGAGTCAGAAAGCACATCCCATCAATTCAGGGCAGAGTAAGGAATTTTTTTTTGTATGCGTGCATGCAATATTAACTCGTCTTAATTACAAGTTACAACCATGTGAGTGAAATTACAGTAGCAATGGAAAAAGTGACATGACCATTTTTCGCTCATACAATCTTTTGCAGCATCCCCAGGTCACGTGATCAGAATTGGGTCCCTTGACAAGTGACTCAAATTTATGACGGTTGCAGTGTCCCAGGGGGTCACACAATCAACTTTTGCGACCTTCTTGGCCAACAAAGTCAACGGGGAAGCCATATTCGCTTAACAACTGTGTTCGTAACGTAACGACTGCAGTGATTCACTTAACAGCTGTGGCCAGAAAGGTCGTAAAACGGGGCAGAGCTCACTTAACAATTGTCTCGCTTAGCAACGGAAGTAAGGGCTTATTTATGGCCGTAAGTCGAGCTCTACTTGTGCTTAGAACAATTCAGGTCATTTCTGTGAGCGATGGGGGAATAATAAATCAACCTAAGCTTTTCCTAAAATACAGTAAGTTTAATCGCTTCTTTAATATCACTTTATAAGGCCTTGGTAAGGCCACACTTGGAATCCTGCATTCAGTTTTGGTCACCACGGTGTAGAAAAGATGTGGAGACTCTAGAAAGAGTGCAGAGAAGAGCAAGAAAGAGGATTAGGGGACTGGAGGCTAAAACATATGAAGAACGGTTGCAGGAACTGGGGATGTCTAGTTTAACGAAAAGAAGAACCAGGGGAGACATGATAGCAGTCTTCCGATATCTCAGGGGTTGCCACAAAGAAGAGGGAGTCAAGCTATTCTCCAAGACACCTGAGGGCAGAACAAGAAGCAATGGGTGGAAACTAATCAAGGAGAGAAGCAACCTAGAACTGAGGAGAAATTTCCTGACAGTGAGAACAATTAATCAGTGGAACTACTTGCCTCCAGAAGTTGTGAATGCCCCAACACTGGAAGTCTTTTAAGAAGATGTTGGATAGCCATTTGACTGAAGTGATGCAGGGTTTCCTGCCTAACCATGGGGTTGGACTAGAAGACCTCCAAGGTCCCTTCCAACTTTGCTATTGTATTGTATTGTTTTTTTCTGGGGAAGCATTGATGACCAAAGTGGGAAAGTGGAATTTGGAGTCCTCGATGCTCTCTGAGTTTGGTTGCGTTCTTGCAGAACGTTTCATTACCAAGCTAGGTCGCATCATCAGTGCTAGAACGGGGAAGGGGTTGAGGCAGGGGTGAAATCCAGCAGGTTCCGGCAGGTTCTGGAGAACCGGCAGCGGGAAATTTTGAGTAGTTCGGAGAACCGGCAAATACCACTTCCGGCTGGTCCCAGGAGTGGTGGGGTGGGAATGGGGATTTTGCAGTACCCTTCCCCTGCCACACCCACCAAGCCACGCCCACAGAACCACTAGTAAAAAAAGTCTTGAATTTCACCACTGGGTTGAGGAAATGAGGAGGAGGAGGAGATGGGGTGAAGGAAGAGAACTGGGGGGGGGTCCTTGGTGCTCTCTGTGCTTGGCGATTTTCTTGCAGATGTTTCATTGGTCATAGCTAACATCAGTGCTAAAAGGTGGCGTTTACAAGGAGGGGGGGAGGAAGAGGATGAAAATTTGGCCCTTTCTGAGGTTGGTTGTTTCCTTGCAAACACTTCATTACCCAACTAGATAACATCATCAGTCATGAGGGGAGTGGGATATGCGAGGAGGAGGAGGAAGAGGAGATCTGTGGGGTCCTTGGTCCCAATAATCCTCCTCCCACACCCCACTCTCTTCTAGCACTGATGTTGTTACCTAGTTGTGTCGTGAAACATCTGGAAGGAAACTACCAAGTTCAGAGAGCGCCAAGAACCCCCCAGTCTTTTTTTCCCCCTCTTCCTCCTCCTCCCATACCCTACTCCCTTCTAGCACTGATGATATTACCCAGTTGGGTCATTAAACATCTGCAAGATAGCAATAGCAGTAGACTTATATACCGCTTCATAGGCCTTTCAGCCCTCTCTAAGCGGTTTACAGAGTCAGCATACAGCCCCCAACAATCTGGGTCCTCATTTTACCCACCTCGGAAGGATGGAAGGCTGAGTCAACCCTGAGCCGGTGAGATTTGAACCGCTGAATTGCTGATCTAGCAGTAGCCTGCAGTGCTGCATTTAACCACTGCGCCACCTCGGCTCGGCTAGAAAACTACCAAGCTCGGAGACCACCAAAGACGCCCCCCCAGTCCTTTTTTCTCCTCTTCCTCTCCTCCTCTTCCTCCTCCTCCCATACCCCACTCCCTTCTAGCACTGATGATATTACCCAGTTGGGTCATTAAATGTCTGCAAGAAAACTACCAAGCTCGGAGACCACCAAAGACGCCCCCCCCCCCCAGTCCTTTTTCTCCTCCTCCTCTTCCCCTCCTCACCTTCCTCCTCCTCCCATACCCTCCTGCCTTCTAATACTGATGATATTACCTTGTGGGGGCATTAAACATCTGCAAGAAAACTACCAAGCTCGGAGACCACCAAGGGCCTCCCAGTCCTTCTTTTTTTCCTCCTCCTCCTCCTCCCCCTCCTCCTCCTCCCCCTCCTCCTCCTCTTCCTCTTCCTCCTCCTCCCCCTCCTCCTTCTCCTCCTCCTCCTCCCCCTCCCTCTCCTCACATACCCCACTCCATTCTAGAACTGATGATATTACCTAGTTGGGTCATGAAATGTCTGCACGAAAACTACCAAACTCAGAGACCACCAAGGATCCCACAGTCTTCCTCCTCCTCCTCCTCCTCTTCCTCCTCCTCCTCCTCCTCCTCCTCCTCCTCCCATGCCCTCCTCCCTTCTAGCACTGATGTTGTTACCTAATCGGGTCACGAAATGTGAGCTACAAATCACCTCCTTTATTAGAGACAAGGTAATCTCGGGCATCTAACTGTATTAATATTCGCTGGCGCTCGTAAGTATTTCAACATCCCTGGGGGATTCCGAATGCAATTATTAAGGGGGATGGGGGGGGGAAGAAGCCCACCCTCCTGAAAAAACAATCTTGCAGAAGACCGGGAGGCCAATTCAAAAACATTCTCTTTGCAACTGGCCCGTAGCAAGAGAGACTCCGATAACACAAAATAAAAATAAATGCGTATTTGTCTCTCTCCCCCCCCCTTTTTTTAAAGAGGTCTCTTTATTTCAAGTTCTCTGAGCATCTTCCTAATTACATTCTGTAGGACGAGAGGGTTCCTGTGGGACAGGTACGAACTATATCCATGACAACCTGCCAAGGGGAGACGTGTTTACGTCCGCAAACGGGTAGGAGTTTTCGTTTGATGTTTAGGCCTTCGCCCTTCGGAGGAAATCTCTCTCTTTTTTTTTTAAACACGGGCTGGCGTTATTTTAACATTTTATGTGTTTTGCTTCTGGGGTTTTTTTTTATTATTTTATTTTATTTTATTTTTAAATATATTTTATTCATTTTCACATTCCATTTTACAGTCACTTATATACTGAATATTTGCTATAAGAAAAGAAATAAAATAAAATAAAAAAGAAAACACAACTCATCATCATTCACAACCCCACCTGACACTTCCATCCTCCATACACCCCATCTTCCACCTCCAACTTTCCTGGCACAGTGGTTAAATGCAGCACTGCAGGCTACTGCTAGATCAGCAGGTCAGCGGTTCAAACCTCACCGGCTCAGGGTTGACTCAGCCTTCCATCCTTCCGAGGTGGGTAAAATGAGGACCCAGATTGTTGGGGGCAATATGCTGACTCTCTGTAAACCGCTTAGAGAGGCCTGAAAGGCCTATGAAGTGGTATATAAGTCTACTGCTATTGCTATTTCCTCCCTCTAACACTCCCCTTCCCTACTTCCCTTTCCCCTCAAACCTTCCTTTCTCCCCTTCCTCCTAGCATTCCCCTTACGCCCTCCTTACATTCCCCTTACTCCTTCCTTACTCCTCCCTCCTCTTTCCCTCTACCTCTCCCCTTGGTGTGTTCCTTTAGTCAACTCTTATTTATTAATATTGAACTATAATATAATAAAAAATAAAAAATAAAATAAACCAAGGAAAAAAATATAAAGAAAGAAAAGAAAAAAAGAAAGAACAACCGTATACAAGTGCGTTCTTCTTATTGAAACTATATTAGCACCCACCCACCCACCCCCCGTAGATCCCCATCCCTAGTCCCCCCCGACTTCCCAGGGCCCACACCTGGCACTGCCCTCTGTCAAACCCCTTCTAAAGTATCTTATAATCGTGTGAATTAAAGATAAAAGTAATATATTTTATTTTATTTTAGACGTACATCACATTTATACAATACGAACAGGAGCTTCCTGTTCTTTCTAATAGCAATCATCAATCGATACCGCTCACCTTATATTATTTCCCCTTCTGTTGTATTTCATTCGGATTTCACCCTTCTCAACCCTCTTATTTTACTCATAACTATTTGTTTTTTTGAGTTTTGTTATATTCCTTCATTGATTCTTGTTTCTTTCCTCCATCCACCTATATATCATTTATCCCATATCTGGTAGAATTCCGATTCTTCTTTTCCCTTGGATTTCTTTAGTTAGTTTGTCCATTTCACCACAATCCACAACCTTGCTTATTATTTCATCTTCGCTTGGAGTTAATTTGTTTTTCCATTTCTGGGCAAAGGCAATCCCTGTCGCCGTAATTATATGTAGTATTAAATACTGGATTTCTTTTTTGTATTTTGCAGACATAATCCCTAATAAAAAAAACCTTCAGGTTTCCATTCTATTTTAACCCATTATTTGCCTCCAGCCAATTTTTGTTCCTTTTCCAAAAATTTTTAGCCTCCTCACAGGTCCACCATAAATGGTAATGTGTTCCGTGTATCGATTCGCATATCCAACATTTTGGGGAGGTATTTGTTAAGATTTTAGCTAACCTTGCTAAATAGCTGGCGTTATTTTAACACTGTGTCATTTCCTTGTTTTTCTCTTTGTCTTCGGGTACCGAAGATGGATTGTTGTAGAATTATTTTACAGCCGCTTTGGGTACCGTTTCACGAAGACGGAGCATAAATGTTTCCTAACAATAAATAACCATAAAGAGATTAAATCCCACGCTGTATTACTAACTGTTGTGGCCCGCCGGTGGAGCTGGCAGCAGATCCGGACAGTGAGGAGGGTTGGGGAGGAACCCGGGCCAGTCCTGGAGTCTGGGGAAGGCTCGGGCGAGGGCTCTGTGTCGGAGGCAGAGAGGGGGCCAGGGCCGTATGCCAGTTATCAGCTGCCTTCGGAGTCGGAGATCAGTGGGGCAGAAGAACAGCTGGAGCCTGTTTCCGATGTGCCAACATGAGACAAAATCTAATATTCTATGACAGTGATGGCTAACCTTTTTCTCCTCACATAGCAGTTAGACTTATATACCGCTTCATAGGGCTTTCAGCCCTCTCTAAGCGGTTTACAGAGTCAGCATATCACCCCCACAATCCGGGTCCTCATTTTACCCACCTCGGAAGGATGGAAGGCTGAGTCAACCCTGAGCCGGTGAGGTTTGAACAGCCGAACTGCAGAACTGCAGTCAGCTGAAGTAGCCTGCAGTGCTGCATTTAACCACTGCGCCACCTCAGCTCTTCATGCCGAAATCGCACGCACACATGACCCCCACATTCTCCCCTTCCCCACGCGTATGCGTGCAACTACCACGCATATGCGCGCAATCCCTCTGCCCCATTTTGTGCCTTAGCAGGCTTCCCTGAAGCCACCTGGGACCAAAAACGGAAGGTGCGCCTTTCCCCCTGCCTTCCCCCCACCCCGGCACATGTACATGGGCGCACGTCTCCCACACGCATAACAGAGACCCGAATATCAGCTGGTGAAGCTGGGTGACGCAGAGGGCCATTGGTTGGCCATCACGGTGCTATGAGAATTACTTTGAAATAGTCCTCGGGGTATGACCAGTCATGTGTGAACTCCTTGAACTTACGTCCGACCTCCTGATTCAAGGTCATGATGATGATGGGGCGTGTGTGTGGGAAGGGGCTGTCTTTTGGGGGGTCCCGTCATCGCATTTCCAGCACCTGGCAACTGACCTGCATTTACGACCATGTGCATTGTCTCACCTTTGTTACAACATTTTGGGGAGGGGGGGCGGCTAGCTGGAAACTACCGTATTTTTCGGAGTATAAGATGCACCAAGATTCTGTAGAGGTAAATTTAAATAAAAAATTTTTTGCACTCTGCAGACCTTCCAAAAATGGGCCGTTTTTCACAAAAACGGCCCTGTTTTTCCCTCAAAAAATGGCATGCATAGCCTTTAGGAGGCTTAGAGAGTGCTCCTGGGGGCTGCAGGGGCAAAAGTGAGCAGAAATGGCCCTTTTTTTCCACTCATGTCTGCCCTGCCCAGCCCCCAGGAGCACTCTGGAAGCCTCCTAAAGGCTATGCACAGCCATTTTGGTGAAGGGGTGGGGTTTTGGGAGGCAAAAAATGCTGTATTCAGTGTATAAGACGCCCCAGATTTTCAGCCTCTTTTTTGTGGGGAAAAGGTGCGTCTTATACTCCGAAAAATACGGTAGTTTGGTTTCCACCGCCATGGTGGACAAGGGATCCACTAAACTCAGAGCTCTCCAACCTTGGCAACTTGATGACATGTGGACTTCAATTCCCAGAATTCCTCAGCAAAAATCTGGGAATCAAAGTCTACAAGTCGTCAAGTTGCCAAGGTTGGGGACCCCTGCACTGAACGGCGGCGGCCTTCGCCTCCCAACTGCAGCGGGGGGGAAAAAAGGCCGTAACATCGGGCACAGTCAGTGCTGACCCACTGAACGGCCGTCCCGCCACACAACCTGGTAATTCTGGCCTCCATTACGACCGTCAGCTAAGGGCGTGTCTTGTGTTTATTCCCCTGCAGCCCCGGGGTGGCGCAACGCGGATGTCTCGGTGAGCCTGCGAGAGAGTTTGGAGCAGAAGACACGTAAGGACTCTTTCGCTGCTTGGGAGCTGAGTGGGTTTCAGTGGGTGGGAAGGAGGGAGGGAGGCAGCGGCGGGTTCCTGCCAGTTCTAAGCTCTTCTATAGAAGAGGTACCACAAATCTACAGTGCCGTTTAGAACCGGTTCCAGCTGCCTCCCCCCCGCCCGTCCGCACATCATCAAGATGAAGAGCGAGAGGAGGAATTGTGGGAGTTGAAGTCCACAAGTCTTAAAGCTGTCAAGTTTGAACACCGCTGGGGTTTTTTTTTTCTAAAGGGTTAGGGGTGCAAGGGTCTTGTAACTCAACAGCTTTAAGACTTGTGTGCTTCAATGCCAGAGTTCCTGAGCCAACATGACTGGCGGAGGAATTCTGGGAGCTGAAGTCCACAAGTCTTAAAGCTGTCAACTTTGAACACTGCTGGGTTTTTTTTTTCCTAAAGGGTTAGGGGTGCAAGGGTCTTGTAACTTGACAGCTTTAAGACTTGCACACTTCAATGCCAGAGTTCCTGGGCCAACATTTTGGTTGCTAAGCAAGAGCGTTGTTAAGTGAGTTTCACCACATTTTACAAATTGGCCACGCCCACCCAGTCACATGACTGCCAAGCCCCTCCCACCCGGTCACATGGACTGCCAAGCCACTCCCACCCAGTCACATGGGCTGGCAAGCCACTCCCACAAAGCAGGCCACACCTACAGAAGAGGTTCTAAAAACTTTTGAAACCCACCACTGGAGGGAGGGGCACAGGAAGCGCAGGTGTGACAGGCCATTCGTGGAGGAAAAAGGGAGATTCAGCCTGGGGAGTCAGCTTTTGATCCAATTTTGCGCCAGTGAATGCCATTGTTCTCCGGAGATTTGCAAATGTATTTTATTGGCTTGGTTGATTGTCCACCTTTATTATTTGGATCGATCACTTGAGCTGGCTAATCTGCTTCATCCTCTTTCCTCCTCCAGTTTTCCCCCACAACGACAACCCCTGTGAGGTGGGTTGGGCTAAGAGAGCGACTGGCCCAAAGTCACCCCCTGGCTTTCATGCCTAAGACTAGAACTCCCAGTCTCCTGATGATTGGCCCAGAATTACCCAGCTGGCTTTCTTGCCTAAAGTGGAACTAGAACTCACAGTCACCTGTTGATTGGCCCAGAATTACCCAGCTGGCTTTCCTTGCCTAAGGAGGGACTAGAACTCACAGTCGCCTGTTGATTGGCCCAGATCCCAGCTGGCTTTCCAGGCCTAGGAGGGACTAGAACTCACAGCCACCTGTTGATTGGCCCAAAGTCACCCG